>NW_019397062.1:80476-81288 GCF_000591075.1 Eurytemora carolleeae | reverse complement strand
TAGGGGTTTATAATTAAATCGTATACTAGGAAATTACCACCACCATATAAATTAGAAATTATAATGTGTATTTAATGGATTCATGGAAGGCAGTTGATGTGTGGCGAAATATTTCAAGAAATGTCTTAAGTTTAAAAGTGACCCACGAATGTTCACCTGTCATAGTGTTCATCCTCGTTAAGAGTAATATTTCTGATTTACAATGGTGCCCTTAAAATGGATCCAAGGGTAAAATTGTGTATCAGTTATAGCGCTTAAAATTGAAATTCTTATCAACCGAGCTTCACATTAATTCATAAAAACAGAGAGTCACGTGATGGTGTATTTTTGGACCTACGCCCATCCCCTCTACTGCCCATCCGACCTACAAGTCATAAAAATACTTTTAATATTTTCTGAGATATCTACAGAACTGTAATACCCCGTCAACCTGGAACTGGAACTGTAAAACAGCTGTTCATTATGATCAGATTTTACACATCAACATTCGGCAACATTCGGGGCGTTTTTCATCTGATCTAATCTCATCTTACACCCATTTAATCCTCATCTCATGTTTCAGATACACTTTTAAAGTAATTATTATAAATTTCAGTTAAATGGACAGTTCTTTCAAATGATTAGTTTAAACGTGGCGACGCGGCCGGCCTTGATGGTGGTGCAGGCAGAATGTTAAGTTTATTTTTTTCAGTTAAAAAATGGATGAAATAGAGAGATGCATTCTTGTCAAACCTGAGGTTAGTCTTTGTTTCATTTTTAACCAAATAAGGGTCTGTCCTAGTATACGATTTTTGGACCCCCCCCCCCCCCCC
>NW_019397062.1:0-79913 GCF_000591075.1 Eurytemora carolleeae | reverse complement strand
AAAAGTGCCCATCCGACCTACGAAAAATGCCCATCCGACCTACAAAAAGTGCCCATCCGACCTACGAAAAATGCCCATCCGACCTACGAAAAGTGCCCATCCGACCTACGAAAAGTGCCCATCCGACCTACGAAAAGTGCCCATCCGACCTACGAAAAATGCCCATCCGGCCTACAAAAAGTGCCCATCTGACCTACAAAATTGAGTGGCCATCCGACAGCTACAATTAATTATTTCTCTCTCGAGCTATAGCCATGACAAGCTGCTGAATAGGTCAGATGGGCAAGAAGATATGCCCATCCGACCTACAGCTGTCGTAGGTCAGATGTTGGAGTAGGTCAGATGGGCAATAGGACGGATGGGTAGTAGAGCGGATCAACATTACCGAGTCACGTTGTTAAGTACTTAAGTGGATTCACTTTAAATTGAGTAAATGGGGTCACTTTCTTTTCTTCAATGTATGCAAACAGAAAGTCGCTTTAGAGTACGTCGCCGGAAATAATGCTATGCTGGGTATTTTTATTGACTATAAATAACCCTCTCCCCTCCCTCCATTTTTTATATTAATTCCAAGATTTTTAAGAATATTTTCGAGTAAAAAGTGTTTTAAATATTTAAATATAATATTTCTTTGTGGGGAAGACATATTTAACTAATTTTTCTTTGTGAGGAAGATATATTTAACCCTGCTATTTGTTAAGGTTCATGTTTATAAAATTCCTCCACGACAAAGTGCCCGAGGTTACAGAGCAGCGGATTGGAATCTTGCTGCTCCAGATTGGACAGGCAGGCAAGTAGAGGGGGGGGGGAGTACTTACTTTCTGTTTTAGATCTATATACCCTTAAAGATGTCTTAATAAATCCCTTCTTAAACCGTAAATTAAAATTGTATTACAGTGGAACCGCAAAAACGTAAAACAAAAGTTGTATTTTTTCTTTTTCGTTTGAGCAGTCGCTTAAGTTTTTACAGAATATGTCGTTTCGACATATCTTAATAAAAATAAAGATCGAAATATAAATAGATTTTGTTTGTTTTCTGGTTACCACTGTTAGGTTTTTTAGTCTAAAAGATTAAAATCGATTTATTCACATAATTATTTTTTTTCTAGAATGAGAGTAATGGAGAAAAGTAAAACTGTAGTCCTCAAGCTAGAGGACAGAGGGAGTAATGATTTGTTTGCAGCTTGTCCTATAGATACATATTGATATCATGTCCAAATGTAAATTCTGGAATTAAAAAAAAAACATTGGAATTATTGCAAAAATTGCATTTGATGATTATTCTCTTTTTGTTGACGAGTTTATAAAATATTTTTTTTTTTTTAGTGAGAACTATTGGTGGCGCAATCTTTAGATAAAATTTGACGTTCTCAAAGAACCAGAAAAATAGACTAAAATTATGAGATATAGATTTAATATTATGATATGCTTTAGAGGCTGTGACTGACAGTTCAAGATACTTTGTGATAAGGTAATTATCCTTTCACCTTTTTTACTGTTAATCTGCAATCTTTTAGTTTAAATCTTGTTATTGATTAGTTTTAGTTTAAATTGTTGATTGATTGGTTGATTGGTTGGTTGATTGATTGGTTGGTTGATTAATAGGTAGGTTGATTTGTTGTTTGGTTGGTTGATTGGTAGGTAGGTTGTTTGGTTGGTTAGTTGGTTAGTTGGTTGGTTGGTTNTTGATTAAATAGTTGATTGGTTGGTTAGTTGGTTGATTGGTTGGTTGATTAATAGGTATATTGATTTGTTGGTTGATTGGATGGTTGATAGATATATAGATAGATTGATTGATTGATTGATTGATTGATTGATTGATTGATTGATTGATTGATTGATTGATTGATTGATTGATGTCGTATATTCAGGATTGTTAATGATGTGACAAAGCAGAATGCATTTATAGGGATGGGGTTCGCGGACAGGTGACTTCAACGCCCCTTTTTTTCTTAAACTAAGACACAAGCCGACATAATTTTAAGTGGCTCATTATATATAAATGTATCATGCCTTTTTCACCGGTATCTGAGCAAGGATAAGTAAAATAACGTTTAATTCTGTCAATTTTTTTCTTTCTCTATGTTGCATACATATTACACATTACACAGGCCACTTTTACAAGCAAAAAATATCTTCGTCAGTTTTGCACAGAAGAATGGTTAAGGGGTACCTTTGCAACTTTTTAGATGAAGTCCCTTTAAACCTAAATTTTATCAAACAAACCGTTGGATTATTTTATTTACATTAAATCACTTTTTATATGTTCTTTGTCTTATATTATGGTATTTAAGTTTTTTCTCATATTACTTCTTTATTCTTAAGTAGTAACATGGGCAATGATTTATAATATAGCTCTGCCTTTTGCCATTTTGAGAAAAAAATTCACAACAATCGTTTTTTATTTAATTGCATGAAAAAGTAAGAAATTTTTGAATATTGTTTCGTTGTTAACATTTCAATTAAGCATTAATTCTTAATAATACATTTTTAAGATCGGACAGTTTTGATTTAAATGTTGCTTTGCAAGATCATTTCAAGCTTATCAAGAATGAGGATAAAATATTACAGGTATAAGAGATCAGGCACGCTGCATAGAATACATAGTAAATACATAGTTCTATAGAAAAAGGGATTTTTGGAAAAATTATCAAAAAGCAAAGGAAATCATTACAATATTTCATTTCCCAAATTTTCGAGAATAATTTTTTCCAGTGGATTACTCTGCTGGTTCTTAAATTTTTTATATTTTTTTTTTAAATCAAAATTATAATAGGAGTTATTTCATTTTAAAGCTCTTTACTGCTTTCAAGACAATGTTAGGTTTTCCATTTTCGAACTTATCCTGAATTTGAAACATTTCGAGACAAACCCCACTTTCCCGTTTTTGAGTATAATCCACAAATCAAATGAAAACTAACTTTCATAACTTACAAAATAAATCACTGAAAACAAAAATTATCCTATGAATCTAAGTTTCCACATTTTATCTGTTAAATTAGAGAATATGGATGATTTATTTTCAAGCATTTTAAACAAACAGTTTCCCGCATTTCTAGTTAAATCTATATTGTAAGAACAAATGATATTAATATTTTGATTTTTCAATGCTGTGATGATTTTTAAATTAAAAAAGAACAGTTTGTTTTTATTTTCTATTTTGATTATATTTTACCTTATCAAAAAAATTTGTTTTGTTTCATAAGTGCGTAAATACTTGAAAATTGACATTGACATGAATTCCGGTAATTGTATCAAAACCAGGATATGTTCCGAAAACACGACATGAGCTGAAATCGGGTTATTGTCTTAAAACCAGGATATGTTCCGAAAATGCGACATGAGTCGAAATCCGGTAGTTGTTTCAAAATAGGGATATGTTCCGAAAATCAAGAATAATCAAAAACTAATTCTCACACCTTATTATTAGTTTAAAATTGACAATTAATGTTTTAATATATATAGTTTTAGCCATTTTATATAAATATATGGTGTAATTTTGTTCTACTCGACTTGGATTTAAAGATATATTATATACATTTCTAACACTCAGTGTTAGTAATGGGCCAAGTGTTAGTTTTGGAACTAATATCCTCTGTAATATTTTAGTAGGATAAGTCCCCTTGACCTTATATACTTGATATTGTAGGAGGATAAGTCCCCTTGACCTTATATACTTGGTAATGTAGGAGGATATGTCTCCTAGACCTTATATACTTAACATTGTAGTAAATAACTCCCATGCACCTTATGTACTTAAACTGAATATTGCAGAAGGATAAGTCTCCTGAACCTTATATACTCAGTATTCCTGCATTTTATATACTTAATATGGCAGGAGAATAAGTATCCTTGACCTTATATTCTTAATATTGTAGTAAATAATTCCCCTGGACCTTATATTCTTAATATTGTCGTAAATAATTCCCCTGGACCTTATATTCTTAATATTGTAGGATTAGTCTCCTGGACCTTATATTCTTAATATTGTAGGATAAGTCTCCTTTGACCTTATATACTTAATATTATAGGAGGATATGTCTCCTGGACCTTGTATACTTAATATTATAGGAGGATATGTCTCCTGGACCTTATATACTTAATATTATAGGAGGATATGTCTCCTGGACCTTATATACTTAATATTGCAGGAGGATAAGTCTCCTGGACCTTATATACTTAATATTGCTGGAGGATAAGTCTCCTGGACCTTGTATACTTAATATTGCAGTAAATAATTCCCCTGGACCTTTTATACTTAATATTGTAGGAGGATAAGTCTCCTGGACCTTTTATACTTAATATTGTAGGAGGATAAGTCTCCTGGACCTTGTATACTTAATATTGCAGTAAATAATTCCCCTGGACCTTTTATACTTAATATTGTAGGAGGATAAGTCTCCTGGACCTCTGTTAGACCTAGCGTTTAAGGAAGGGCAGACTATTAAGGTTAATATCAGGGATATTAATAACCCTGATAAGGAGAAAACAAAACCCTTAAAGCCTAGGTAATCCATTTAGTTAAAAAATCTGTGCATTGTATTCATTCTAAACATTATAATTGCAACTTGTTATACATCAAGTTGAAACTTGATTTTTGGAGTATGCAGTACACGGAGACAGACAGTAAATAAACAAATCATATTGGGCGTCAAGAAAATATAGGATTTGAAGATAATTTTATCCTTCGGTAATTTAAAAGAAAAGATCGTGATGAACGATTATTTAAGGGCCTAATGCATTTTTATTTATCAGAAAATACTTTTAGTTCTCTTTCTAATTGTTTATCAAAAATTTAGTTTCTTCATATCTACATTCATGCAACAAACAGGTTAAAGCCATTTTAGTCTTGAATTTTGGGACACCCTGTATTAAGTCTTAAACCAGACCTTAGACTTTCTTGTACTCCAAAATATCTATCTATCCCTTTCTTCAGTCTCTAGAAAATACTAGGTAGTATATATTTACTAATCCGGTTTTGAAGATGAGAAGATAAGATCAATTTGTTAGATAAAAGACGACCAAAAACTGTTGAAAAATAAGCTATAAACTGCGTTAAAAACACTTCACACAAATGAGTATGATCAAATATTAATTCAGTATTGTTTGTAACAGTGCTTAGGATCCATTTGATTTTGATGCGGATCCGGATCCGGATCCTGGATCCGCACTGGAAAAAAATGGATCCGGATCCAGATAAAGGTCATTTCTTTAAGATTTACTGAATTTATTTAACAAAAATAATTTTCAAATTTTTTGTTTTATTTTTTTCACTTATTTTTATCCAAAAACTCGATGAACCAGTCAGAAATGAGGAAAATTTTATAATCTCTCTTTTAAAAGTTCAGATTTGAGTTTTGGATTAAAAATGATTTTTTGTTTCAGTTTTTGGTTGATATTTTACCCCTTGGATCCGGATCCGTGGATCCGCATATTTTTGGATCCAGGAAGTCAAAATCTTGCGGATCCAACCGATTCGGATTCTAAGCACTGGTTTGTAATATATTCTTCAAAATAAAAACGTACATTTTTCCTTTGTAAAGGGCACAAAAAGTGAAATTGCAACAGTAGTTCCAACTACCTAAGAAGCCTTACCCCCTTCCAGAACTAAATTTAAAAGTACACACTTCACATCGTACTTACTTTGGAACATAAAGGGTAATAACGTAAAAAAAAGTATCAAAAGCCAGGAAAAAAGTCTGAACAGGTACTTTGCAGAATACATTGAACTATGATTAGAGAATTCTTAGAAATGATTTTGTTGTTTTCTTTGGTATTTCAGTTTTTGAGAAGTGCCAGAATATTTTAGGATTTCCAAGTTATAATGGAGAAAATTCGATACTGACAAACTGTACTATTTTTATTTTTTTTATGCCATTTTCACGAAAAATTTTTAATTAGCAAAAAGAATGAAAAAAGGGTATTCTCTTTGTTTTTTATAATAATATTTCCCTAACAAGTTATGTAATTTATCAAAAACATAACCCCGGATTAATTTATGATAATTTTTAAGTTTTTTCTTGTTCAGATTTCTGGTGGACCGCCCTCTAATCCTGCCACACCCCTCAACAACAATCTGGATTTACTAGCAGACTTCGGAGATATGAAACTTGGTCAGTGGGTTGTGTGGTTTTGTGGTGGTTGGTTGGTTGGTTGGTTGGTTGGTTAATAAACAGTTGGTTGGTTGATAAACAGTTGGTTGGTTGATAAACAGTTGATTGATCATTTGATTGATCAGTTGAATGATTAGTTAATAGATTAATTGAATGATTAGTTGATTGATTAGTTCTTTAATTGAACAGTTGAATGATTAACTTAATTAACTAATTGGTTAAATTACTAATAATTTAGTTATTTGTATTATTGTTTAATTAGATTGATTGATTGATAAATTATTTGATTAATTATTTGTTCAGGCTCTGCTCCCTCCAACCCTGCAACCCTGGCCCAAGATGATCCTTGGGGGGATTTTGCTAGCGCAGATACAGACGCCAAGCAGAGCGGGGAATGGGTCCAATTCTAGACAAGGGAGGGAAAGCAGTTCTAGTTCAACACGAGGGAGGGATACCCGTTCTAATTCACTACGAGGGAGGGATACCCGTTCTAATTCAACACGAGGGAGGGATACCCGATCTAATTCAATATGAGGGAGGGATACCAGTTCTAATTCAACACGAGGAGGGGCAACAGTTCCGACTAAACCAGTCGAAACGAGGGAGGGATGCCAGTTCTAATTCTAAAACATCTTCGAGTATATCGAAGTGAGAACTGAACCTCTAATTAATATCTTTTTTACAAGGGATAGGGTCCAAACCATCTTCATTTTAATGTCATATTTTCTAATATTTTAGTTGATTGTGGTGGTTATTTAAATTTTTAAAACGTTAAACTTAAATCTTAAATTAATTTTCATATATTTTCTAAGCTAAGGATTCATCACTTAAAAGAAGTATACATACTGATTAAAGTATTTATTAAATTTTAGCTTTTTTTGGAACGACAAATGTCCTTTCCGTCCCAGAGCATTTAAAAATAACATCACCGAAAGTTTTTTGAGTTGGAGTGGGTTAAAGCATAATTAGAGAGTTAAAACTTTCATGCATAATTATTTATGTAATCTAGTAAGGGATTGTGAACAAACCTTGTGAGTGACCTTTCAATGAGAGAGTGCCATCATTGATTCATAATCGAACCTGTTAAACCTTCATTTTAAACATTACATCTTGTACAGAGTTTAAGTTTGAAAGAGGTTTATAAAAAGGATAAGATTACACCCCTGTATTTTGCCTAGAAAAGGGTAAGCTGTTTCAGGCCAATGACGGTAACATGAAAGTATGTAAAAAGTTTTTTTTCGGTGTGAGGCCACTTATTTATAATAAGTTGCGTTTATACGCAATCATATCTTGCTTATTTTAGTTTTCATAAAGTTTTTATCAGTTTAGTGCTTTCTATATTGTACACTGTCCAGTGTACTTTTTTATATTGTACAATTATGTACATTTTACAGTGCACTGTAAAATGGCAGAAAGCACTTGGCCTAATTTTCAACTTAACATTCCGCCAACGCCAAAATTATTTTTTTAACCGGATGACTTTTGAAAACATTTATAATATATATAAAAATATATAAATATATTTTAAAAATACAGTATAAATAAAGATGTATAACTATGAAAGAAGGACTTCAGCTTGAAAAGAAAAATTGAAGATTTTAAAACTATCCCAGTTCTGAAAATATAACAATTTGATTTAGTATGTAACATATATGTATCCTGTGATTTCATATGTTAGTTCAGGATGTCTCTGCAGTGTTGTTACATCTGGCAAATATAAATGCTAAGTAAAACCTAATATTGGTTTCGGTAATTTATTCATTTATCAACGCATATTTCATTGACTACCAGTTGTCACAACACCAGGGAGTTCTTCTTTCACCCCCCCCCCCTCCCCCTCCCCTCCCATTCTCTGAAAACTTCTTGTACCTCACATCCCCTGAAAACTGTTTTTTATGTACAATACTGTTTAAACTTGAAATTTTCTGAAATAAACTGATTCTGAACTCAATGCTTCGTCCCCAGTGTGTTTATAATATTTTCAGATAAAATGAGCGAAAAACTTAAGACCGACTATTTAGGTGCGTAAATACAGGGTGTCTCGCATAATATTGCAAATTTTGATCAGCTTAAAAGAAATAGTTTGGCTCGGAGAAAACATTTAACCCCGATTTATGAGAATATTTTTTAAAAATCTGCTTTTAAAGTTTAGAAAAGTAATCAGGGAAACGAAAAGGAGTATTCATACACGCATATAATAATGATGTTCTTTAAAGTTATGTTAAAAAACTACTAAGGTTTCTACTGATATGCAAATTAAGGCGACATGGATAGCTACTCATTACATAACATAATTTTCATTTCTAAAACTGCATTCCTTTCCAGGCGTACTCAAATCAAAATATTATCAGTTTTTTAGATGAGAAATCAATTAAATAACTTCAGACCTACTTCAAGTTGGACTTCTTTAGTCCCACATCGTTAAGTACATTCTCGACCTGATTAGAGATGGAAAAACAATCGTTCGTAGTTTTGATAAGCAAAATCGTTAACGAACGATTGCTTTTACAAAAAGAACATTTGAAAAAAAAAACGTTTTTAATGAACAAACGAACTTTTGAAAGAACTGTAGTTTTTTTTACTGGGCGAACAATTTCACAGAACAAACGATTTAATTGAATGACCGTTAAAAAGCTAACGAAATAAGATGGAAAATCCGCGAAAAAACTATATTGCGTCAATGTCGTCTTCCTTTTCCACAGTTTTCTGGTTCTTACTGAAATTGAACTGTCCTTCAGTTTTACCTCCTCAAAATTCTAAATATCCTAGAAATAGTGGGATATTAAACTCATTATGATCGAATAATAATTAAGCCTTTGAGAGAGAAAAAAATGTGAAGTGTTTTTTTTCACCCTTCAAGTGAATTTGATGTAATTTCAACGTAGCTTAAACATTACAGAAAATGGTTATGAAATATTAACTATATAAGAATGCGTCGAAAAATAATTGATTACTTCTGTTTGTAATATCTGAATGATTTGTTTTCGAATTAAATTGATTTGTTTACGATCCGAGTTGAATGTTGCATCTTTCTGAATTTGTATGGACTCTACGTTCTTCGGTATGAGTCGTTTTAAACAATTTTCTCCTTATAGACGCAACAGATAGAAGATTAGTAGCGATCAAAAGCGCCTTTTTATCGCATTAAGCCTATACCCCCTTTGATTTTTCGCGAACACTCCCTTTAATATTTATAGATATATGTATATTTATTATTTATATGTTATATATATATTTAGTGGTTGGAGGAGGTATAGCTGGAGTCTCCTGTACTGAAATGTTGTACACACTGAACCCTGACGCAAACATTACATTAGGAATTTGTTATTTTAAAAATGTGCTGTGCTTGCTAGTTTTGTGCTAAAATACCGTTTTCTTCGCATACAAAATCTGATAAAGAAACTATTTTTAATTACTTGTCAAATAATGGAATTGATAAATTTTAGTGACTGCAACTGCAATAGTGAAGAGTGTGAGTAACGTTAATCAAATCACAAAATTAATCACTGAGTTTCAGGTGACTTAACCAGCCTTAATGATATTGAATACACATGATAGTAATTTTAAAACTTACAAAATCCAAATCATCGTTTTAGGATTATACATACAGTGATTATCGTATATATATATAAATACAGAGTCAGTTACTGAAACAGTGGTTTGTATTGTAAAATTTCAGTACCCTGTAGTTCATTGGTATTATTGGTCAATTAATTAGTATTTCAGTTCCCTGTAGTTCATTGGTATTATTGGTCAATTATGTAGTATTGTAGTATTTTAGTTCCCTGTAGTTTATTAGTATTATTGGTCAATTATGTAGTATTTCAGTACCCTGTAGTTCATTGGTATTATTGGTCAATTATGTAGTATTTCATTACCCTGTAGTTCATTGGTATTATTGGTCAATTATGTAGTATTTCAGTTCCCTGCAGTTCATTGATATTATTGGTCAATTATGTAGTATTTCAGTAACCTGTAGTTCATTGGTATTATTGGTCAATTATGTAGTATTTCAGTACCCTGTAGTTCATTGGTATTATTGGTCAATTATGTAATATTTCAGTACCGGATACTGTATTGAAATATATGTCAGCCTTTGTATTGTATTTCATTTCAGGATTTGTATTTATATGTATGCTCTAACCAATTTTTGGGATTTTGTCAAGGGCAATTTATATGTCGTATAAAGAAGTTGAACTGGGTACAGCTAGTCAAACTAATTTTCGTACGCTTGTTCAAGTTGGTGTCAGCGGCACTAACAAGCAGTTTAACTATCCCTAGTTTCACCACCTATCCTTGGTTAATAATTTACAATGTCAAGGAGCCCAAAATGTCTTGAAATTAGTTCACGAAAAAAAATATGAAAAATATTTTGAATTGAGAGAAACCCGATTTTTATTAGATTGAGGAAACGTCTGGAGAGGAATGGAGAAGGAAACATACTGGCATTTCAGGGAGAATTATTTGAAAACTTTATCAAATTTATTCATATTTTATTTTGATTTCCATTTGTCTATTTTTCCTTGTCTTTGATTTGAATGCTCATCTGTGTGACTCTAAGTCTGTACCCCATGATACAAATATATTTTATTATTCAAATCAAATTTTGTGTACAGAGGTCTCCAATTGAATTATTTAGGGGAGCCTTACCGAAAATAAAGAGGAATGTTCTATATCCTTTGAAATGAAAATTCAGAAATAATAATTTTAATTGTAATTTTGGTTTGTTTAGCTCAACTGTTGAAGTCATTTTGAAGACATCGGTTACCGTTAATATTGTAAATACAGACAAATTTATCTGATTGATTTGATTTGCTTGAAAGGGTCTCATGATATTTATTTTAGCTAAAACTGATTTATTCTCAGTTGTCTACGGAAAAGTGATAAAAATAGTGCCCCAGACAAAAACTGTAATATTAGGTAATTATAAAACGTTTCAACGCAGTCTTCTTGATCAAAATTAAAGACAATATTTTTTTTTTACTTTTCTGAATTCTAAAATGATTCACTTAATTTTCTACTTAAAATGTTCTTATTTGAAAATACAAATTTGTAAGAACTTGAGAGGGGTCGACCCTAGGATGTTAGGTAGGTAGGTTGGTTAATTGGTTAATTAGTTTGTTGGTTAGGTTGGTTTGTTGGTTAGACTCCTCAACTCGGACACAGTAGTCTCCAATAATCATTTAATAGATGTATTTCAAACCTGTAATAAAATACAGGTTTACTAAACACAAATGACATAGTTGTAATCTAGTTAAATGTTTGATAAAATAGGTTACTAGTTTTTCGTGTCAGAGTGAAATGGATTCATAAAGGGTTTGTGGGTTTGGCAGTGTAGTTTAAAACATTTATAAAAACTTCTGACTACCCGATTGTTTTAGTGGAATTTACTAAGGATTGCAAAGTTATTTATGGATTTAATCTTTCACTTTGTAAAACGTTTCACTGTTTATTGTTTCTTTTGTCGGAGAGTACAGATGAATTTCAGAAGATTTATTTATAGTCATCAACATTTTAGACATAAGTTTTGCATAAATGTCATTCTTACTTATCAAAGATGTCCCTGAGAGCCAGAAAGATCCAATACTTCAGATATTTTTTACAAATGACATGAAAATCAAGTTATGAAGACAATCTCTAAAAATTGATTTTAGAGAGTGGAGTAGAAATTGAATACAGGAAGGTATGTTTGTGTGCTGGGGGAAGTCCTAAACTTATCTCAGAACATCCTAATGTTCTTGGTATACGGGATACAGCATCAGTACTTCTTCTGCAGGTACAGTACAGTGCAGTGCAGTGCAGTGCAGTGCAGTGCAGTGCAGTGCAGTGCAGTGCAGTGCAGTACAGTACAGTACAGTACAGTACAGTACAGTACAGTACAGTACAGTACAGTCTAGATCTATTTTTATTAAAATTGATAACCCTGATATAAGGAGGATTATTCTAACATTAATGATTTTTCAGGAAAAGTTAGCTTCAGCCAAAAGACTAATAGTGGTTGGAAATGGTGGAATTGCAACAGAATTAGGAATGATTTTATTCTTTAACACATATTTTACATTTTAAAACTGTTTCTTAGCAAATTTTTAATAAAATAAAATAATTACAGAGGGGTTATCCGAAAATAGTTCTTTTTAAAAAATTATTAATTTTGTTGTGAAAGACAATATTTTCCACCTCTAGAAGTCTCAAGAGTTCCGCCGAGCCAAACCAAATATATTCAGTCGATCCATGTGTTTTTCCGTACCAGGATTACAGTCCTGCTTTTTGTATACATAGAATCAAATATATAGATATAGAACCAACCAGCCTCGTTATTAGAGTCCATCCTCACGACTTCTATATTGGTGACCCCTACTTTGAACATTCAGTGATCTAGACCCAGTGAGATCTACGTCCAACGTCATCATGACCGATCAAAATCCCATTACTCCAGAATTTGTCAGTAAGATCGCCGTCAAACCGGATTTCTGGACCGAAGACCCTGACCTATGATTCTCGCACGCCGAGTCCGCGTTTTGAAACGCTCAGATCACTCAGTCACGGACGAAATTCGAAACTCCCTCAAGCAATCACGGTTTCCGTCCGAAGCCTCATCATGCCCTCCACGTCCTTGTCTACTAGTCCCTACGAGGATCTCAAAGCCAAGTTAGTTTTGTCTTATACTCTTACAAGATGGCAAAGAGTAGCAAAAGTGATCCATCATCCTGCCCTGGGGGACCACCGTCCGACCACCATGATGGACTCCATGCTTGCCCTCCTACCCGAGGATGAAGTCCCTGTTAGTTTGTTCCTTAGATTATTTCTGGAACTTTTACCAGTTGAGATGAGAGATCACCTGGTTGCTCAGGATTTTAAAAATCCCAGTGATTTAGCTTTACATGCAGATAAGCAATGGGACGCTCGGAGGGTTCAACCCGATGATCCTCCACTGGCTGCAGCAACCTTTCCTTCCAACTCCCCGTCACGTTCTCGAGGAAGAGGAAGTTCGTCCCCTGTTCGTCGGAGCCAAACCCCAGGTCCTACTAGCGCCGCGGAATGTTATTTTCACAAAAGATTTGGTGCTAATGCAAATAACTGCTGTCCTCCATGCAGTTTTCAGAGAAACTCCAGAGCCGACAGGAGGAGGAGGAATTAAACAGCCTTCCCGTTGGCAGTTTGCTCATCTATCTACAAGATGTTTTAACAAATCGTCGGTTCCTGGTGGATACTGGACCTCTCGTTCTGTTTTTCCTCATCACTCGTCTGCAGCCCCGACTGGTCCTCGTCTCCTAATGGCTGATGGCAGACCGACGAAATCTTATGGATGCAGAACTCTCCCTCTACAGTTTGGAAACCGCGGATTTCAGTTCCCGTTCTTGCTTGCCCTCATGGATAATCCTATTCTTGGAGCAGATTTTTTAGCAGAATTTGATCTCCTGGTGGATCCAGCAAGGCGTCAAGTCCTGGAAGGTTCAACTTTGAAACCTCCTTCTTCTCCAGTTGTTTCAACTGCCGATTCTTCCATCGCCTTCATGTCCAAGCTAGCTCCTGATGTCTCCGCCCTTCTGCACGAGTTCCTTGCAGCCTGGAATCCTCGCCCCCCTGATCAACTACCAGGTCATCAGGTTAGACACAAGATTGAAACGGAAGGTCAACCCCTGTATGCCCATTCCCGCCGTTTAGACCAAGTGAAGCTAAATGCTGCTAAAGCAGAATTTCAGAAGATGGAGTCAGCTGGAATTATACACTGTTCTGATAGTCCCTGGGCTTCTCCTCTTCATATGGTTCTGAAACCTGATGGGTCATGGCGACCTTGTGGTGATTACCGCCGATTGAACAATGTTACAAGGCCTGACAGATATCCGTTACCAAACCTTCGTGATTTTACAAACAATTTGAAAGGTTGTATGGTTTTTTCAAAACTGGACCTAGTGAAAGGTTATCATCAAGTACCCATGGACCCTGCCGATGTCTGTAAAACCGCCATTGTGACCCTGTTTGGCCTGTTTGAATTCCTCTCCATGCCTCTTGGTTTGAAGAATGCTGCTCAGACTTTCCAGCACCTCATGGATAGGATTTTTTGAGGTTTACCCTTTGTTTTTGTCTATTTAGACGATGTTTTGGTGGCCAGTACCAATAGACGAACACACCTAGAACATCTACGGCTAGTTCTCGAGCTCCTAGTTCAGAATGGCCTAGTTCATAACCTGGATAAGTGCAGTTTTGCTCAGATGGAGATAGAATATCTTGGTCACAGGGTAACCTCTGATGGAATTGTTCCTCTCCGCCCCAATGTTGATGCTCTTCTCCTTCAACCTCATCCTCAAGATGTACGTGGTTTGCAGAGATTTTTAGGAATGATTAACTTCTACAACCGGTTTCTCCCAGGTATCGCCAAAATTCTCCGCCCCCTAATGGATGCTCTGGTTGATAATCCAAAGATCCTCATCTGGTCCCCTGAGCTCCAAACTGCCTTTTAAACAGCCAAATCCGCCCTAGCCTCCGCCACCTCACTCGTCCACCCTTCAGCATCTGCCGAAGTTTCCTTGGTTACAGATGCTTCCGCCTCTCACGTAGGAGATGCTCTACAACAACGAGAGTCAGGTTGCAGGAAACCCTTAGCTTTCTCCTCCGCCAAAATCTCCGCGATGCAGCAAAGATACTCCGCCTTTGATCGAGAACTCTTAGGAGTATTCCTGGCTCCCCACCATTTCCGGTTTGAGCTAGAAGGACGCAAATTCCATGTAATTACTGATCATCTACCCCTAGTTTCAGCCCTCTGCAGAGTTTCTCCACCTTGGTCCGCCCGCCAACAACGCCAACTTGCATACATCTCCGAGTTTACATCTGATATCCGCCATACTCCTGGAGCTGCAAATGTCTATGCATACTCTCTCTCCCATTCTCCTTCGTCAGGAATCTCTCCGCCTTCTCCTCTCCCTGCTCGTGGTGCCATGGTGTCGGAGGTTTGGAGGTGTCGGAGATTCCTGAGAAGATCTCCTCCTTACCCTCACCTTTTCCAGCCTCCACTGGAGGTATTGATTTCAGTGAGTTAGCTGCAGAGCAATTTTCTTGTCCAAATGTGCTCTGCTTACAGAATTCTAAAACCCTAAAATTAGTGACAGTAATGGTTCAGGGTAAGCCTTTAATTTGTGATTCAAAAACTAAATTGCTCCGCCCTCTTGTTATGTCATCTTACAAATTCAAGATTTTCTCCGCCTTACATTGTTTATCACATCCAGGTATACGGGCCACTAGACGAATCATCTCCTCAAGATTTTGTCTGGCGCGGATTAGCTAATGATGTACGAGATTATTGTCTTTCCTGTCTACCTTGTCAACGTGGTAAAGTGCTTCAACATGTACACCTCCGCCCGGAGAAGATTGAAGTTCCTTTTAGAAGATTCTCTCATTTTCATGTAGATCTTGTAGGACCTCTACCTTCATCTCATGGATATACCTACCTCTTGACCTGCATAGATAGATCCACACGGTGGCCAGAGGTTATACCTTCAACTGGAAACTCTATTGCGGAATGTGTCTCCGCCTTGTTCCACGGTTGGATCTCACGCTTCGGAGTTCCTTCTATTGTTACGAGTGATAGAGGAACACAGTTCACCTCTTCACTGTGGTCTAATATCTGTTCCCTACTGAATATTAACCATATTACGACCACAGCTTTTCATCCTCAGGCCAATGGCATGATAGAAAGATTCCACAGGCAGCTTAAAAATTTTCTTAGAGCTCGTTTAGCCTCAGCGGACTGGTATGATCATCTTCCTTGAGTTCTTCTAGGTTTGCGTTCTACTCCTAGAGAAGATTCCGCCACGTCCGCCTCAGAATCTGTCTATGGTTCAGATTTAATCCTCCCTAATCAGTTCAGTGAAGTACAGGATCCTCCGTCCAACCAGTTTTATGCAGAGCTCAGAAAATCAATGTCTGAATTCCATCCTGTACCAGCCCGTCATAACATGTCTCCAACCTCTAATTTACCTGAAACTATTCCAGCAGCCCTGTCAACCTGTTCAATGGTTCTGGTGAGGAAGGATGGTCATGTTCCGCCTCTAGCTCCTCTCTATGCTGGACCTTACAGAGTTTTAGCTCGTTCTCCAAGAACCTTTAAGCTCCAGGTTGGACCCAGAGAAGAGGTGGTTTTGGTACACCGTCTAAAACCTGCTATTACATCAGATGATCAAGCTCCAGCTCAACCACCTCGAAGAGGACGTCCTCTAAAGTGTCCTCCACCTCTGGTTCTGCCTCCTCCGCCAAGGGTTCAGGGAAGACCTCGGAAAGTGAAAGTCTCCGCCGTTGCTCCGCCTCGAGCAAGAAAATCTGTTAGATTCAGGAACCTCCCTACTTTCATAAGAAAATTTCTTCTCTACGCTTGACCTCCGGCCTCTATGCTGGGGGGGGGGGGGTAATATGGAAGACGATATTTTCTACCTCTAGAAGTCTCAAGAGTTCCGCCTAGCCAAACCAAATATATTCAGTCGATCCATGTGTTTTCCCTACCAGGATTACAGTCCTGCTTTTTGTATATATAGAATCAAATATATAGATATAGAACCAACCAGCCTCGTTATTAGAGTTCGTCCTCACGACTTCTATATTGTAAGTTTTATCTTAGCTAAAATTAAATTAATACATTTTTAAATAAATTAAATTCCCGAAGATGAAATTAAAAACCATGAATCAAGAAGAAAAGTAATTGTTTTAAAAAAGTACTATTTATCGAATAAATATTGTTGAAGTATACGAGCTGGAAGATATTGATATTGTCTGGGCGATTAAAGATGATGCGATATCAAGCGTATTCCTAGGTTAGTACAGTGCAGGGGTTGGTAATCGTTTTTCATAACAATTGTAAAAAAGCGAGTTTTGGAAGAAATTAGTAGCATTTGTCATTCCCTCAGGTGGACCAAAGGCCACTAGAGGGAAAGCAGATTCCACCGGAGTTATCATAATAAAAACTTGAACTCTAAATACTCAACCCGTAAGGATGCAACAATTCACTCTTGGCATTAACTACTCCATGGGAGTAATAAGTGTGCTCAGGGTGATTTGCAGCATCCCTCCAGAAGAGTAATTAGTGCCCTGAGTGGTTATCAGCATCTTTCCGGTGGGAGTAATTAGTGCTTTCAGTTGAGTCATTAGTGTCCTGAGTGGTTATCAGCATCTCTAGCTTGGAAAAATTAGTGTCCTGAGTGATAATCAGCATCCCTCTGGTGGAGTAATTAGTGTCCTGAGTGTTCAGTACCATCCCTCCGGTGGAGTAATTAGTGTCCTGAGTGTTCATTACCATCCCTCCGGTGGAGTAATTAGTGTCCTAAGTGTTAATTACCATCCCGATTCACCGACAAAAGGTCAAACGACACAGGGTCAAACGACAAAGGGTCAAACGACAAAGGGTCAAACGACAAAGGGTCAAACGACAAAAGGTCAAAATGATAAAAATATTTTTTGATTTGAATCATAGGAAACTCGCAACCCTCCTATCAATTTTGTACATGGATCTTATATGTTAGACATTGATATAATTGACCATGTGGCCGCAGCGCTCGGCCCAGAAAGTGTCTTAACCAACCTAACCCGTGGCCGCAGCTCTTGGCACCCTAGCTTGTCCTAGCCGCAGCGCTTCGCCCAGAAAGTGTCTTAACCTAACCTATCCCTAAATAATAATAAATAACTAACTGTAACAGATGTCAAAATTTTAAAATAAATTGCCCCTTTGTCGCATTTTTTGACCCTTTGTCGCGCTTTTGACCCTTTGTCGTTTGACCTAGTGTCGTTTGACCCTTTGTCGTTTGACCCTGTGTCGTTTGACCCTTTGTCGGTGAACCATTTCTCTCCGATGGTGTCCACCTGAGGGAATGGCGAATGGTACAATTTTCTTCCAGAGCTAAAAAACCTAATTTTTTGTTTGGTTTTTTATTTTATAAAAAATGAACGAATCATTAGTTTTAAACTTTTCAAAAACAAAAAAAACGACGAAATTGTTGTTTTATTGAATAAAAATGATAGTTTTTGAAAAAAAAATCTTTGGTAAATTTGAGTTTTTGATATTTTATTTCAAATATTTATATTGTAAAAACGTTTTGAAAAGCCGTCTTACATAGTGTTTTCTGACCTTAAGTTTTTCATTTTATAATTTTATTTTCTCCCCTGAAGAGACACAGAAGGAGAATTATTAATCAACACTTTGTGTTGGGAGTTACTAGAAGTTATTAATTTTAGTTTAGGGGCCGAGCAATTTTTGAATTATTTTAGACCCTGGAGCTTCGCAGTTCCTTCTCAAAGAGGTTGAGGTCAGTGATAGACAGACAGACACACAGACAGAAAACAGACACACACACACAGCCTGCCTGGCTCTGGCTGGCTTTGGCTGGCTTTGGCCAGCTCTGGTTGACTCTAGCTGACTCTGACTGACTGACTCTACTTTGTAGAAGGAGCATGAAGACGAGGGTGCCAGTAAAAGACTGAAATATACCATTGATTCGTCTCACTCAATTACTCAGGAAGGATTGTTAATCAAATTTTTATAATTTTTCTTCACAGCACTTTAATTATTCAAGAGTATTCCAGAACACTGTTCGGGGCTCGCATCTATATAAGTCAGCTCTACCTTTTTAATGTAATCATTTTGGTCGAAGTTCATTTAAATATGTGCATGTAAATTTTTTATCAGGTGTTTGTTCCTTGTAATCATAGTAATCATATTTTAAAGTTAAAAAATGAAATATTTTGGATACGTTATGTCACCTATTTAATTTCAATCCTTTTGGTAAAAATTCGTAGATTGGACCAATGAGAATTCAGTATTTTACGAATTCAATAAATATGAATTATAATTCAAAAAAAATATAGCGCTTTCATTTGAGAAATTGAAGAAAAACTTAATAGTTTTCTATAGAATACACTAGGCTCAGCTCTTGGCCCTGATTGGCATAAAGGATTTAGCAAGAAGGTATATTAGTATATGTTATCATAGAAGAATAAAAATTATACATTTTTTATATTTGTTTAGTTTTGATAGTGCACACTTTAAATATTTAGTTTTGATAGTGCACACTTTAAATATTTAGTTTTGATAGTGCACACTTTAAATTTTTAGTTTTGATAGTGCACACTTTAAATATTTAGTTTTGATAGTGCACACTTTAAATATTTAGTTTTGATAGTGCACACTTTAAATTTTTAGTTTTGATAGTGCACACTTTAAATATTATATTATAACTAGCAGAGTTTATAGGCCTATGATATTAGGTTAAAGGTGTTAGACATCAGAGCTGAAAACTTTAGAATGGTGGATATCGGGATTAAGGCTTAATCCACTCTTTTTCTTAATCTCGAGATTAAATATTGCTTGTTCTCCACTCATTTTTAATCTCCAGATTAATTATCCGATCAGGATTAAGGATATCCCATTCAAAAGTTCCCATCTCAGGTTACAAAGTTAAAAGAATTAGAAAATTAAAGTTCACTGAATTCAGTTCTTCTGAAAAATCAACGGTGCATGATATTTTGTTTTAAACCTTCAAGTCGATTGCAGAAACCTCAATTTCAGATTTTAATATGTAATTGAATTAATAAATAATTTCGCAGATTTTTTAGGTTTCTTGCGAATTTGCTCTTTAAAAAGAATGCAAAATTTGTGCCGATTCGGGTTTCCTGGTCTGGCTTTTTTGAGCCTCTGTAGAGCAAAAAGAATTTAAAATTTGATCTTTTTATTTTATTTTTTCAGGGTCAACATACAAAAAAGAAGATTGATATTAAATACAACGTCAAGGCATGGATGCACATTGTTACCTTAAATCATCAGATGTAAATTATTTTTATACAACATATATTTTCATTTTAGAAAACAAACGAAAAACGATTGTATTTTTAAAACCACCAATCAGTCAAAACATTCTTTGTTTTAGTATTTAAATAAGGAAAAAAGAATTCCAGAAAAACATATTGGGAATTTTTGTCAACAAAAAAAGATTGTATTTATATTTTATCCTAAAAAAAACTGAAGATTTTAAAAAAAACAATTTTGTAATTATTTTCCGTGCAAGGTTGTTAAGATTTACTCAAGGGAGGATTATTTGTCTCTTAAATCTGGTTCAACAGAATCAGAAGATATTTTAGGTAGTACAGCTGTACCGTCGTCATCGTATATATCAATATAATAAAGACGACTTCATATTTCAGGTAGTACAGCTGTACCGTCGTCATCGTATATATCAATATAATAAAGACGACTTCATATTTCAGGTAGTACAGCTGTACCGTCGTCATCGTGTATATCAATATAATAAAGACGACTTCATATTTCAGGTGGTACAGCTGTACCGTCGTCATCGTGTATATCAATATAATAAAGACGACTTCATATTTCAATTCTGATTTCTACCAATCAATTTCAAACTGCTGAGACAATAAACATATGGAAACACAGAAAAGGGGTCAATTTACAGCATACCTTCTTTACTGTAATCTTGTGATTGTTAAAAATGCTTGCTTTGGTTCAAAGCATTATTATTAAAAGTCTTCTTTATTGTTTTGATGTAATCGCTGACTCCTGTATTTCAGGAAGTTTGGTAGTTTAGATATAGTTTAGGTAGTTAGTTAGTTTAGGTAGTTTTGGTATAGTTCAGGTAGTTAACTTAGGTATTTCATGTAGTTCAGGATAGTTTTGGTAGTTCATGTAGGTAATTTAGGTAGAATAGGTAGTTTAGGTAGGTAATTTAGGTAGAATAGGTAGTTCAGGTAGGTAATACAGGTAAAAATAGGTAATTCAGGTAGGTAATTTAGGTAGAATAGGTAGTTAAGGTAGGTAATATACGTAGAATAGGTAGTTCAGATAGTTAAGGTAGTGATTATATTTTAAAGTTGACTCATATTAATGATAATTTTACCTTTTAGAAGAAAGTGGTGTGTATGTTGAATTTTCAGATGGCAGTATTGTAGGTGATAACTAATTATTATTCATATTTCTTTAAAGTTTTGTTCCTCCTGATTTGAATTACTTTTTTTTGTATTTTAAAACCTAATTTATTTTCTCAATCCTTGTTAATTCTTTATTGTAAAGTAATGAAAAACGATAAATCTATATCTGAGAAGCTATGAGGAAGAAATGGTCGTTGGTAATATTCTGACAATTTCATTCATAGTCTCTGCAATCGGCATATCGAAAAAATAAAAATTTCTCATTCATCCTAATCAGACATAGTGACATGACACTCTTTAAATAAAGGGTCACTATAAACTACGTTTGCAGTCCCTTTAAGCAGAACCAGTAAATCGTCTACCTCCGACCATGTGACAAATTAATCCTAGCGGAGGTTTTAAAAATTGAAGAACCTTAAAGAATTATTTTAACAATTTTTATTCAGGAGCTGATTTTGTAATTTCCGCCACAGGAGTTGTACCAAGCGGAAGCATTTACAGGTGTTCTAATTTTTTTACTTTTAGCATTAGATTAATAGTTTATTTATATAAGAACATTTAATTGACAAAATTGTAAGGTAACTGATAACATCTTCATACCTATCTTGCCCAAACTATCTGAAACGATTAAAAAACTTTAATTTATAACCCACTTTATAAATTTTTGGTGTAACAAGCAAATGTATCTTTGAAATTAAAGAGTCCTCTCAGTGGATATCGATATCAAGTGTTGTGGATTAGCACTATTTCGCACAAAACGATTAAAAAACTTTAATTTATAACCCACTTTATAAATTTTTGGTGTATCAAGCAAATGTATCTTTGAAATTAAGAGTCCTCTCAGTGGATATCGATATCAAGTGTTGTGGATTAGCACTATTTCGCACAAAACGATTAAAAAACTTTAACTTATAACCCACTTTATAAATTTTTGGTGTATCAAGCAAATGTATCTTTGAAATTGTCCTCTCAGTGGATATCGATATCAAGTGTTGTGGATTAGCGCTATTTCGCACAAAATTTTTTGACATGTTTTTAATAAATCAAAGGGTAATCTATATAAATTAGCCTAGTGGTCAGATCAAATGATATTTACTAATAACAAAAAGTGTAAATTCTTAAGTTAATGATTTAATTCTGTCAGGGATATTTTGGATTTACACTCTGATGGTGGAATCATAGTAGACGACAATATGCAATCTTCATGCAAAGGAATTTTTAACTCATTTATTAACTTAACTTGACTACTGATTGAATTACTTTTTGCTCTTGTGTTAAACCGAAAAAGAGTGAATTCCACAATCTACAAATGGCTTGTGATTTTTAAAGGAAAATAATTATATTATATTTTTACTTCTTTGAAAAAATGTCACAATGCCGAATCTTTTAAGATCCTTGCATCTTGCATTTAGCATCTTGCATCTTGCATCTTGCCATTTGCATCTTGCCTTTTGCATCTTGCATGTTGCATCTTGCCATTTGCATCTTGCCATTTGCATCTTGCATCTTGTATCTTGCATGTTGCATCTTGCCTTTTGCATCTTGCATCTTGCATCTTGCATTTTGCATTTTGCATCTTTCATCTTGCATCTTGCATCTTGCATCTTGCATCTTGCATTTTACATCTTGCCTCTTGCATTTTGTATCTTGCATCTTGCATTTTGCATCTTACATTTTGCATCTTGCATTTTGCATCTTGCATCTTGCATCTTGCATCTTGCATTTTGCCTTTTGCATCTTTCATCTTGCATCTTGCATCATGCATCTTGCATTTTACATCTTGCCTCTTGCATTTTGTATCTTGCATCTTGCATTTTGCATCTTGTATTTTGCATCTTGCATTTTGCATCTCGCATCTTGCATCTTATCTCAATTATAATGGCGTTACCGATCGAAAAATTTTGAGATTCTTAAGAGAACCATTCATTAATGATTATTTTATTAATTAATTAATGTCAAAATATGACCTGAGCAGCATTAGGAAAACATAACAATTTATTTGCTATTTCGTGGTTGTTGCATGCAAATTTAAAGGGAGTGACCGGCTGTGTAAGGTAATTGAACTGAGGATGCAGTGTTGTCGAAAACTTCTTTAGGATTCATTTGAGACATATTTCACTTTTTAAAGATCTGTAAATCCTGAGTTTGAGCGCAAATTCGACGTTCAAAATAATTCTGAAAGCGTATCCACCCCCAAATCAGGAGTTTTGAACGTCGAATTTGCGCTCAAACTCAGGATTTACAGACTTTTAAAAAGTGAAATATGTCTCAAATGAATCCTAAAGAAGTTTTCCACAACACTGCGTCCTCAGTTCAACTACCTTACATAGCCGGTCACTCCCTTTAAGCAGTGAAATAAATGAAAGATACTGTTAATCGAATTCGTTTGTTCTTATTCATTTTCCATTCTTCTTTTCTCTTAAAAGGTTTTTTTCTTACATCTTACATTTTACATCTTGCATCGAGGAGGATATCTCCAAATATTTAAGATTGATCATAATACTTGAGTAAAAATATGATTAGATGTTTACGCTGCTGGAGATGTTTGTCATGCAGGTTAGATTTGGTCAAGTCAGGTCAGGGCTAGTGATGATACCAACTGGTAGATTTTTCATGTCAATTCAAGCTAAATTTTTACTTTTATTTTAATTTTTATATTTTTTATGAGTTATTTACCCATTTTCAATTACTAGGCAATTAGCGCTTAATTTCTTACCTTTTGTTCATGTTACTTAAGTTTTCTATTACTTAGGTTGGGAATGGTCTAAACATTGGCTTCAAATGAGACTGTGGACCCAGGTATCTGCGCAATTTGGAAGAATGCCCCGAACAATTTTTATTTAAGCCAGTTAGTTGGATAAGGACAACCCCCCGTAAA
The DNA here is from genome assembly GCF_000591075.1 of Eurytemora carolleeae. Taxonomy (NCBI): domain Eukaryota; kingdom Metazoa; phylum Arthropoda; class Copepoda; order Calanoida; family Temoridae; genus Eurytemora; species Eurytemora carolleeae. Next base: position 56,006 of record NW_019397062.1, on the reverse strand, counting down.
ATTGTGATATTCGGCGAAACATTAAGTCATTTCTTTGTATTTCGCCCGTTAGCTGGGAAAGGACGAATGCCCCGTAAAATTGTAACATACAGCTGAACTTTACGCCATTTTCCTGTATTTAGACCTGGTAGCTGGACAAAGAATGCCCCGTAAAATTATTTTATTAATTAACTGAACATTGCGTTATTTTATTTCCTTTTATTTAGGCGAGGCAGATGGGAATGTACGCAGCGAAGTGTATGTACTATCACACAATTGAGGAGCTTTCCTATTAAGCGGTTTTAAAAAAATTTAAACGCTTTGGTTTTAGGGCCCTTGCACAAAGCATTATTATCAACAATATGTATTTTTAATAAAAGCCATTTCGCTCCCCCCCCCCCTTTTTTTTGTTCACAAAAAAATAACTGTTATATAAAAAGCACAATGAACATATTAGTAAAGATAGATCAGTTATCACAAATATAGGTTTACCCATTAAGGATAGACTATAGAGACGACCAAAACATGACGATTTGAAGCTGAAACTTTTGGTTTCTGCCTTTAATTTAGTGTTTAATGGTTTACTAAATAAATTAGCCAGTTTTGGAATACAAAAAAACAGATTGTATAATTGAAGGGACCAAAATAATTTCATAAAGTCGTCTTTTAAGTCTTTTCCTTTAATAATTACATTTTGAAACAAAAAATAGCAAATACGACATTTCTTTATTTTGTTTTGTTGTAACACTAAATATATTTATAATTTTTTTTGTTTAACTAATAAATAATAAGTAAGTTGATGATAGGAGCCTATAGATCTGGATTTTTGTTTTGAGATGCTCGCACATGTTACTTCATTCTTTGGCAAAAAGGTTTGATTGACAACATCAAGTTTAAAATATAAAAAGTTTTGATGGCATGACTTATTAACCATGTTCCCAACATGCAAAATTACGTTCTTGTGACTTTATATGAACGTTTTTTCTAGGTCTAATATGATATTACTTAGAATTTTCTTATTTATGATTTTTAACTTTTATAATCTATTCTGTTATAGGTGTATTTTTTAAATTAAAATTTTTCAGTTTAAATTCAAAATTCTGAAAACAATCGCCAGTTGTAGCAGTGGCTAGTATTCATTTTATTTTGATGCTAATCCATATTTTTGATATGTTTCAAACAATATATAGAACAATTATCACATGTAATTGAAATATTTTAATTCAAAGAACCCCACATTATCTTTGATAGACCATATCAGCAATTATTAAAATGTTTAAAAAATAAAAATATGATTCAAGAACGTGAATTAGGATCCAGATGCAAATGCCAAAAATGTGTCAATTTGGTTTTAAGTGGTGATTAGGGTTTCCAGCGAACAAAACTTTTGCGAAAAAGTGCAGAATTTTGCAGAAACTTTCTTTTGTATTTTGCAATATTTTTAGCGAAAGTGAACATGAATTGTTCATAAAGTAGCAAAAATAATCCGGATTTTGTTTTTAAAAGAAAACAAAATATGCGACAAATTCAGAAAATTTAGTGAAAAATCAAAAAAATGGCAATTTTTCTTTAAACATAATGCGATATTTTTAAAAGCTAAAATTCGCATTTTTTGCAAAACAATTTAACAATTTTCCCATTTGTCTGGATTCCCTAGTGTTGTATTTCTAGGTGATACTGTTAGGTCTGTTCAAAGGACAGAATTTGGAGAATAAATATGATCTTCTTGTTAGAGTCACACCTGGCAAAGTAAGATTTAAGATATATTTTTTAACAACATTTTGCCAGGTAAAAATTGTATTATTTATCAAGGATCCATCTTCTAAGCATGCTTTGAGTCTGGGGGAGTATATTTTTGAATTTGTGATGCTTAGGGAAAAAATTAAAATTAGAGAACAAAGTGCAAGTTTTTCATCTTTTTAATACTGTTGATCCAAAATTTCATTTATTTTTCCCTTTAAATCATTTACTTCCCCCAATTTAGTGAATAAAAACAAACAAAAACATACCTAATAAAGTAATGGTTTGAATATTTGTAATAACAATAATACTGATGTTTATTGGTTGTAACCTTATATTAGACGAACCTTTTACAGAAATAAAAAAAACAACTTTTTATTCATTGTTCTAATTGATTTCCATCAAACAACTATTTTATTACTGAAAATAGCAATTTCTATACATTTAATCTGCATTAACAGTAGATATTTGATTTTACTCTACTTGTCACTCAGCTCTCATGTTTCTGTAACACTCTGTATTCTAGTTTCATACCTTATTCACACAGCTTTCTACGGGCATTTTTTTATTTTTTATCTTGTTAAAATTAACTATTTTCATTTTCTACTTTCATTTTTACTGTGACACCCTGTATTTTATGTACAGGCGTACTTGAAGCATTTACTGTGACACCCTGTATTTTATGTGTACAGGAGTACGTGAAGGTTGTGATGAAAGATGGAAGGATGCAGGGTGCAGTACTAATAGGAGATACTGGTTTAGGTATTCTATTCAAAGCCAGTTTTTATTTTAACTTTCCTTCTTTTGACTTCTATAGAATTTATATCCCACACCCCAACTTTTCCCCCCATTTCCTGGGCAAATTTCCGCAAACGGTTAAATCCATCAATTTGTCAAGTCTAACCAAACCTGAACCAAAACTCAAAGAACTTTTCTGTAGAAATAGATGTTAATACCATCTAATAAAAGAGACGCGTTGGCTTAAAGGGAGTGTTCCCTTTAAATAATAAAAGATATATTTTTGTATGTTGAAAGCTAGAATGTAACCAGCATAATTTTTTGCTAATAGTTACTTAAACAGAAAAATTTTCTGTTCTGATGTTTTTTTTTACTTGAATGTTTTTCAGAGGAAACATTTGAGAATCTCATCCTCAATCAAATGGATTTATCAGGTAAAGCTTTAAGTTTTTTGAAAGGGTCTGTAGGCCCGTAATTTCAAGTAACCTTCTATTATAGAGTGGCATGTCCGATTAACAATGGTACCATTCAAAACTTAAATTTAATGTTTTGTTGCTTGATTATTTTCATATACATGGTTTCTGAATTCAAGTGAATTGCGCATTACTTGCTCCAGAATCCATGGAGAAATTTTCAGAAAAGCAACGTTGTCTTCCTCATTATTAATCAGATTAAGGATACCGTTGTGAATCTGACATGCTCCTCTTTTTTAAATTTTTGGCTACTTAAAATTAGGAACGACAGTCTATCTAGAAACATTTGAATAAAAATTTCTATATAAACAAATCTAAATTTTCACTCTTAGGCTGGGGGGCTATAATTACTAAACAGGCAAAACAAATTACATAGATTTACAGGCAAGGGTACCGTTGTGAATCAGACATACGAATCTAAAATAGGAGGGTAACTTGAAATTTCGTCTACACCCCTATTTAAGCAAAAACAATGAATTTAGACTGAAAAGGTCACTTAAAATTACTTAAATTAAATGGATGGTTTAAACATGTTTAAAGAATATTTTAGATGAATTTGTTTAGTTTATGGCGAGGATCTGCTAAGCCCTGATGTGGATATAGAGGACTATTTTGATTAAACTGTATTATTATATTTAAAGAAATGTGATAAACTAATATTTGTTAGCTCCCCACACCTCCCCTTCCAAAGATTTTACAATAAAGTTGACTACATTTAAACGTTTTTAATAAAATGTTGATATATTTAAAGAATTGAGGTCTACGAATTATAAATAACCTTCCATTGAAGGAAATTTATGACAGATTTTAAAGTTAAAGCTATTGACGTTTTTATCTCTTGGACAGAAATCGATTTTATCAAATTTTCTTCCTTACACCTGAATTTCATAAATCGGTAGGTCACTTTTATCGCAAACCCGCAATTGAAAATTATTCAGTTTTTGCAGAGACAAAGGTTTAATGATTCCTGTTGTGAAATATGAATTAGGCATGAATGTCGTCTTAGCTCTGAGCCTAATCCAAGCCAAATATATATAGTTTTAACCTCATGCTGTAAGTTATAAAAAAATATTAATTTTTTGTTCTTTGTCTTACTGCTGTCGCTACATTTTGGTGACTCCGACGTGAAAAAGTCAATTGCTTATTCATCTTCATTGTCATCTTCATCATCATCTTCATCATCATCTTTATAGTCATCTTCATAGTCATCTTCATTATCATCATTTATGTAATCTTGGCTATGAAAATGGTCATCTTATTGTCTACGGCATCTTCTTAGTACTATTTGTTATTATTTTCTTTTATTGTAATATCGTTCCAGCAATCGTTTCAGCATGCCAAAAACAGGCAAATAATCACAACTCTCATTTTGCATTGTTTTTTCTTATTTGGTTAAAAAAGCTATGTTTTGTTTTTTTGTATTTAAACATTAATACTTTTATAACATTTAAAAATGAAGATACAATAAAGAAGCAAAACATTTATAAAATAGTTATCTGAATTTAAGCTTTTGATGATAAGCACAAGCCAGCTTTTAAGTTTTCATGTTATAACAGTTTTTACTTTTATGATACAATATAAGATCTCCACCACAACTCAGCTCAGATACAAACAGATTCACACTGCAGAGGGAAAATTATTTGATTCTCTCTAGAAATATCATAGCTGGATGGTTTAGAAGACCCTATCCCTATCTTTGCTTTAAAATTATCTGAAGTTTTGTGTTAAGGGCCTATTATTCAAAACAACCCTTATTGGCTAGATAGGTCCTAACTAGTGTTTGTATGTATATTGTGTATGGTAGTTTTGACGAGTATTTTATCATTAGTCAAAAATAAAAACGTATCCCGGATAACTGAGGTATGACAAGGAACAAATATTGAATACAGTGGCGTACATACCACTTAGCACCACGGTTCACCTCACAAAAACAAAAATTGGTTTAAATCTGACTAAAATAACAAATATCCTGGGCCTCCCTTGAGATTCTTTGGCAGAAGTAAAATGTGGGACAGTAAAAGTAAACGACAAGTTGTCCCCATCTAAATTTAAATTATTGGGCCCCGTAAAAGGTAACTAGAATAAAGTTGCAGCTTTGCTCTTTATTCTTGTATTTTAAAGAAGTTAAATTATGCGGACTATTAATAATCTTCTCATAAAAAGTTTAAAACCCCAAAGAAAAGATCTTTTTTTTAAATGTCACAATTTAGTGTGTGATTCAGTTAAAAAATATGCTCCGCATCAAATTGAAATGGACAATAATTAATCTTTAATTTAAATATTATTGTCGCTGTATATTTGTCTGTGTTTTTACACACTCCTAAATCAAATCATGGCTTATGCATTTCCTGTTAAATATCAATACATCCAACCCTTCATAGCACATGATTTTAACATTAAGGACCAACATGCAACATCTGTGCAAAATAGTGTTTATTCTTGGTTGCCTCAAAATCTCTTTAGCTCAAACCAACCAAGGATTACAGGTTGGTTGGTTTTAAAATATTTTAATATTATCTTTAAAGAACCTTTTATTTCTTCTACTCCTTCCTCCCCTCCCATATACCAATTAGTTAAACGGTTAAAACAAACCTGATTCTGAACCTGATCCTGAACCTTAACAAAACAGGGAACCTAAACCAAAACAGACCCTGAAACTTATAACTAAACCCATTCCATGTGAGCTTGAACCCGCGCCTGGCCTGATTCCTCCATTCAATATTATGAATCCTATGTTTGGATTTTTTTAGTATGCTATATGTTTAATATGTCCCAAGAAAACCATGGAAAAACCTGGAAACTATGATGCCTGTTTTCTTAGCACGGATAAATCAATATCAGGATGTGAACGTTTACACTGCCATACTTAAAATGGACTCTGTTTTACAGCTAGTGAATTTTAAAAAATCTTTAATTTTTAATTACAGAATAAATATTTAGATTTTAAAAAAAGATTGATCATATTTTTGATATATTTTTACTTTCTATGTTTATATATTTATCCTTGAATGGATCCTGTAAACCCACAATATATTTAGAATGTCGTTTTTGTTAAAGCAAACTATTTCAGGGAAAAAACATATACTGGCTCTGATTTGTGTTTAAAATACTCATTTTTAGAGTTTTCAAGAAAATTACCAGTTTTCCGTCAGAATTAAGAACTTCAACACACATTTACTATGACTCAGAGACTTCTCTAAAATAAAATCACTCAAGCTTCAGATCAAGCATTACTTAACCTTGTATTTTCAGTGCTATGAATGCCAAGATGTCCAAGGATCTGGAAGTTGTAGTCGTGGTAACATTTCTTATTTTCAACTCAATACAATTATTTTTTAGTTTTCAAAGTGCCACATCTTCTAATTATATTTGATCCAAGTGGCATTTATCCCTGAATCTGATAACAGCAGTAGCATACTCAAAACAAATTTTCATTCTGCATAATTTTTTTTCATCTTGTATTAATTCATATTTTACGTTTTGTCAACAATTCATGACAATTTGACGTTTTATTCCCTTATTACTTAAAAATCCTTAAAAAGTAGTTAAACGTATTAAATAAGGTTACCAGAGTTATTGCCCTAAAGAGATGAATGTCTGCTCTATCAATGAAGGTGAAATTTTATAGTGTTTTTTTTCTAATTTCGATCATTTTTTTCTACAGGCTGCATATTGCACCCTATTAGGAACAATATCAAATAAATAAAAGCATTACAAATTCCGCACATTATATTTTATACATTTTATATGCATCTCAGCCATTGTGTTCATACTAAAAAATTGTGAAATATTCCTCAAAAATTCTATTCTCAAAATCTAAACAAATTATTACCACCAACCTTTTCGGTGATTTCGAAATGATTATTTGCCAGGATAATAAAAAGGACCAGCTCTCTTATTAAGAGGATGAAGAAATTCTCCCAACTCTCCATGGTGTTATGACGGACAATCTGAGTCCTGAGAAGCAATCAATCTATGATGAGCTCCTGGCCATGGGTTAAACAAAGATCTCCACAGGAAACTCAAGCCTGTGGATCTAGAATACAAGAAGGTCACAGGAAACCCATCACTGAGTACAGGAAACCCTAACCTGTGACTCTGGATGAACTGTAACAGCAGTATATCAACATCGCTTTAGTTCTTTATTTCTTTTATTTATTTCACTTTTAATAAAACTGTTCGACTGCTTTGCTCTTTTATTGGTATGTGTCTGATGACTACTAGATTATTGATATCCCCCTCTGGGTGGTTCCTTTCATATTTCACAAAATGTTTGGAATTACAAAATGCATTTGGTAATAAGATTTTATGAACAAAATATTAGGATTTTTAACAGTGTAAAAGCAAATGCATCATCTTTGTTTAAGTTGCTGATACCCTTCTAAAGAGCTGTGATATTAAGCCTGCTGGGACAGTTCTTGGCTGTTTTGGTTTTGAGGGGGTGGTAAGAATGCTTAGTTTCTTTGTCATGGGGTATATATTTTCAAGAATGGCTATTAATGCTCATGGGAGGAAAAAATTTCACCCTATTTATCCCAAAAACTTATTTACTTTTCCTGAGTTCAGTGAGGTGTAAACACTTAAGATATGGGGAGAAAAGAGACTTTAAAAAGGGGGTGGTGTAAATATTTATTTCAAGAAAATATACACCCCTGTTGGTAATTTCCTCAATGTGCTAATGTTTTAAGTATTTTGAAACTATTGTTTCTTTCTTAAACATGTGAAGCTTTTCTGACCAAACATAGACGATTTTAAATCCTAATGTTTTTCTAGAGAATGTGTTATTGCGATACGGATCATTGTAATAAGGATTTTGAGAGAGCTGCTAGAAATTCCAACCATTCTACTACAGAAGTGGAGAGCAATTCTAATAATATCCCTGCTGCCTCTACCTTTCTTCTCCTGCTGATGATTCACTTGTAAATTAAAATAAACTTAATTATCTGTGTTGTCAAATTTAAAATATTTGTTTACACTTTTTATTTTGTTTAAAATGGTTGAATTTTTTAATATTTATTTATTTACTATAATGTAGGCTGATATAAGTATTCTGTAAACCAAAATGGAAAAAGAGTTTTTTGAGTTTCCTCAACTTGATGAGTTACACTAGCCTTTTGGGCTTTGACAAGTAAATTGTTGTCTGTTTCAAGTTTAATTAAATTGAATAGACTCCCATAGAAGAACAAAATTAGAAATTTGAAAAAGTAAAATTTTTATTTAGAAAAAATGTAGCAACAAACTTTTCTCATAACCCATTAAGAAAATCCAACAGAGAGTGAGAAATTGTATAGCTATATATCAATTATTAATGATTGATTATTATTATTTCCATTTTTTCTGAATTTGAATTTTCACAAACATAAAGTTTAAGAAAGCTGTGTCCATCTTATGTTAATGACAGTTCTTCTAGATAATTGATAATACCACATTGAACGACTTTGTGTTTTTAAATCAAAGGCATTGTTAAGGGTGGGGGGGCTTAGCCCCTGGATTTCAGAGGGTTGCTGAGCCACCTCAAAGAATGAAAAAAAATGTAAAGCCCACATGGAAAAATTTCTGACAACCCCCCTGTTTTACATATTTAAATTCTGAAGTGCACATTCAGGGAAAATGTCTAATGTGTGTTTTTGTTCTTGCAATTGATTGATAATTACCAAAAGTCTGGGGGAGCTAACATAAAAGAGTACATTTATTTATGACCTCAATATCCAATATTAATTTATTGCCTGGTAGGTATGTAGTTATAATAGGAAAAATGTATCTAGAGCTGAAAATGTTTTTAAAAAGTTTAATAATAATATTTTAAAAAATTCATTTATAATTCTTTTAAGTAATAAAGTTTTAAACTGAGGTTGTTCTTTGTATGATAAGTTTAAAGATGCTCATTTTCATTAGACCTCAACTCTATGTAAATGTAAAAATATTGTATTTTAATATTGCCAAATAAATGAAAATGTCAAAAAAATGTTTATAGCTACTTTTTCTAAGCCTACCAATAAATGATTTAGAACTTTCCCACTTAAACGTTTATTTATTAAAAATAGTTCAAGTTTATAAGAGCTAACGTTCTATGTGTTGCAGACATATAAGTTAATTTAACATAATCAATGATTATATGAATGAAGCACATTTTAAATTTTTTATATTTTTTTACAATTTTAAACCAGGGTTTCCACAAAACAGTTTTTTTTCTTCACAAAATGACTGTTTTTGCACGTTTTGCTCAATTTTGTATCAATATGAAACCAATTTTTCACCAATTTTTTTTGCATAAAATTCTGCATGTATACAGAATTAAAGTCATAATTTTTGCATGATTTTCTGCATGAATACAAGGTTATACTTGTTGCACAAAATTGGGCAATGCTCATGATAACAAAAAATTAAAATTTTTGTATACAATGTGATGCATTACTACAAAATAAGGAAAAGACTTGTATACATTGAATAAAGTATTTCATTCATGAACAATAATCACATTTCTATCATATTAGTTTATACACTGTTAAAACTTTGGTCACTTTCATTAATAATATTTGTTATGATTAATATGTTTTTAGAACACACTAAAATGGTGCCACTGGAAAAGAACTAGATCTATATTTTGCATGAATGTAGGGTTGGGAAATTCTGATGGTTATAGAGCAGCTGATGCAGTGTCCGAGTCAGAAGGAAGAGTAACCTTGTGTCCTTTGTGCTTAGGAGGAAGCAATGACAAGATTGATCTAGCCCTCTGATGCAAAAAGTTGAAGCCAGTCAGAAGAGATATCAAGGTTGGTAGCCAAATCCTTGAGGATACTCTGATAGAGAGACAGCAGAAGAGTGATATAGAAAATGTAGTGGATGCACTAAGAGATTTCCTGGGGAATACTATACTGATGAGGATTGACTATCTACAGCAAGGATTGGCCCTGGATATTCTGGTAGATCGTTTTTTTCAGGAAAAGACAAAATTTAGGCACAGAATACAAGAGAGACTCATCATCTTCAATTGGATATAAGTAAAAGTTAATAACAACGCTTAATTGAATCAAACTAGGCTCTTAGTAATTTCCATATTAGATTTCAGAATTGACTTGACAAAACCTTGATTAGAAAATGATAGAACTAAAGCAATATATAAACCTATTCCAAGTGTAGATATTCTAGCAGATCGCATCTTAAAATCATCCATTTGTACATTGTTTCATTGTCAAACACTATATCCTATAAAACTTACTCTGCATTGGAAACCAAGAGGGCATTCGCTGGTTGGAGTCTATTATAGAAGCGAATGTGCTTAAGACTCTAGCTAGTGGCTGATATTGGGAATCTGGTTTAATGTTGGATGTCCGCTGTAGTGGTTTAACTTAATCTACTTTAAACAAACCTAATCCTTAACTATCATCAGGTTTATAATGACAAAGAAATCCGAAAAAAATATCAAAATCAAAGCAATTATAGAACCATACTGACAACAAGCTACAAGACCTTTCTCCAGACATCATTTAGTATTATTCACTTCAAGTTTGGGGATTGGAAGGAGGACACCCAAAGAGTCTGGTTTGTTTTGATTTGATTGATAAATTTAAACAATCCACAAACTACTGAGATAGAAAATATCAAATTCCAGAAAACCTGGAGGGGTTTTTATTTTATGATTGATTGGGTACAGTGCCAGCAGCTGAGATATTAAATTTAGAATCATGTAATTAGCTAAACGTTCTTGCAACAAACCAGAAGTATCAGACATAATTAAAAAAGAACCAGAGATTTGCAGAATTCTGAACCATGAATAGATAAAAAGAATGTACAGACCATTTCTGTTACCAATTAATTTGAAACTATCAAAAATGAATATTGGATTGCTGTTTCACACTTGGGATTTTTGGGGTCCTGGGATCCAACTCATCCCCCCCTCCCAGGCAGGGAGGGTACCAGGGCCCCAAGAATCTTAAAGTGGGAAAAATTGGAATACTGTAATATTGTTATAATAATTTTGTACAATTTTGTAATTATCTTCTTTAAAAACCTTTTTAAAAAAATAAATTGTTAAAACAAACTATTTAAATTAAAAAGAAGTCTCAGAACAATATTAAGTGTAAAAAATGTGTTAAACTCCTTAACAATATATTGAGGTTTGTATTTCTCACCGAGGATGGATTGAATCTGAGAGAAAAAGTTTTGGTTTAAATTCAACTTTTTTTTGGATTATTTCTTCTTCAAGCATTTTTTCTGCAGATCTATTATATTAATAATAATTTTTTATTTATCTGTTTTATTTTGTTAAAAATTGCAGTGGATAAAAAAATGTTTCAGCCATTTGGACATTCATTATAAACAAACTAACAAAGTAGCATACTCATGCGTCAATAATTTATTGTAAACTTTAAGTTTTAATAGATTGGAACAGGATAATGATATAGGTAATGGTGGTTGATAGCATAGCAGTCAAAGTGTCACGTTGAATGGAGAAGAATCCAAAGCCTGTGAAAGTTCCAACTCTCTTAATCTTGGCGGCCACAGTAATAAACCTTAATAGAATTATAACATTTCAAATTCTGAGAAGAATTCCAATCATTTATGTTGACCTTCCAAAGAGATCAAAGAGTCTTGGCTAGATGAAAATGTGTTTGCTTTGTGTACAATTGCCAGGAATGGTCTCACATAATGGGTCTGCTTCCATTTGGGTTGCACATGCCAAAACTGGATAGATTGTACATTGGCTGAATGTTTTTAATTTGTGACTTTAGACACCATTCTAAAGCAAGAAATTAATATCTAATGTAGACGCAAATTAAAGTACAATCTTTGCAGAGTAGAAAGTTAATATTTTCAAAGATAATCTGCCTACCTTTGCATTTCTCGGAGAGTTGTTGATTGAAGACCTTGTTTCTCTGCCTTGTCAGCAGCTTCCTCCATTAGATCATAAAGATCCTCAAGGACATTAACAACAGTGTTCAAACTAATGACGATTCCTAATGTAGGTAGAAGACTGCCATAGCTATATACATCTTCTGCAAAATTACTTGTATTAATTTATATTGTTTCAAATTCAAATAAAATAGATTTCTCTAACCTGCAACAAATCCCAGATATGATGAGGTGATTGCCAATGCTTGGGTGAAGGGGAAAAAAAAGGTTGTTAGAATTTTCATAGAATGTCTTAACCTTTCAAAATCAAGCAGAATTTCTTCAAATGTCTCAGCAGATACAATGGTTGCATGGATCAGAATATTCAGCTTAGTTTTTAAATCTTTGACCCATAGAAAACTAGTTACCATCAGAACCCCATAGTCCAAAATTACTAACAAAGTGATGGAAATAAGTGCAAAAGTGAAAGATAACAGTTCCACAAGAGTGCTCTGTTTTAGGAATAATGGCACCTCCATCATAAGATTTCCAAAAACATAGAGTGACATAACAATTCCAATCAGTATAAAATTTTTCCAGCAACATGGTTCACTTATACCCATCAAGGCATCTGGTCCTAAGCGTTGTCCAGTTAAAGCAAGGATAACTGCCAAACCAGATCCGCCTATATATCCCACTGCCTTGAATGAGGATGAAATCACAGACTTCATGTTAAGGTCTTCACTTAGAAGGTCGCTAATACTTAAGTAGAGGTAGACAGTTAAAGGCAAGATGCGGAACAGATTGATGAGAAGATACATCTTGTTTGATAAATTTACTTTAGGTTGACCATCTTTATCTTTTGCCAATGGAAGAAATCCAATTTTGATAAAGAGTTGGATGGTTTTGTTGGATTTCATGATTTCCAACTTGTTGGCGAGGGGGATTGAGGTATAGTAAGAAAATTTATTTACAGATCAACTATTTGTACAATAAAGTTCCATTACTAGAGAAAATTAGCTAGGAAAGCAAACATTAAATATTCATAAATATATGGGTATGTACATATTGAACTTACAAGGTAGGTTGGGGGAGCATGGTATTTTGAGCATTTAATACAAAGTACATGTATCAGTTACAAAACCAGAATTCTTACCTAAGTCAAGCCATAGACAAGTTGGGAAAACATAATATTGCCATTGCAGGGAAAAATATTATATTTTTCCCAAAAAATTTACTTATTTTCCTGCGTTAGCCAAAACTAGCAGTTGAAAATAAATTCCCTTTTTCCCTCCTTTTTTTCTTTTCCCTTCCTTTTTCCATTCCCTTTGTGGAAAAAATATCACATTTTTCCCCAAAAAAATTTTGCATAGATTTTTGTGTAAGCCAAAACTAGAAAATAAAAAACAAATACCCTCTTGTTTTTTTTGTTCCCTCTTCCCACTTTTCCCTTTATCCCTCCCGCCCCTTTTCCCTTTATCCCTCCCTCCTCTTTTTCCTTAAATTTTCTTAGAAAATTTTTTGGCCCAATACATGGTCCAGGGGGGGGCCAACCGAAAAATTTAAACTGCAGTCCTATGAACATTTGGAATATGGTTGTTATTCTTATAATGTCCTTAATTTTTTATCATAAATCTGCAACCAACTCTTATAGAAAACCCACAGTTGGAAATAATCAATTTTATATAGAAAAATTATGGATTTACGATTCATTCTTAATTTTATTTTAAAGGTACCGTACTTAAAACTACACATATCGTCTTTAAATACTTTGCTGTTGGCTGTATGAGTGCCGAGTTCTGAATACATATTAGATATTATGGGAGTTTCTCCCTTAGCAAATAGAATATTCATAAATTAGGAGCAGCTATAAATATATCCGATATGTGCTGTTAAAAATAATTTCCAATCAACGAGGTTATAGTATAAAGAGTGATGATGTACACTAATCCTTTACTAATTGTACATGTACAAGCCATATACTCATAGAGAATAGAATATATATTAGAGGGGAATTTAGAGAATCTCTTGGTATGAATTTTTTCAGTCCCTTTCAGCCTAAAAGGGAGTTTAAAGTGTACAAATCATGTAAATGTTCACATATTATATGCAATAGAGTACATTAATACAGTGTTCCCTAGACTATTCATTTCAATTTCGAATTTTTTAAAGCTGTTAAATAAACATTATAATGAATTAGGTGAATAAAAACATCATTTGATTTATAGTTATAACGGAAAATCATCGTTTGAAAAGTGAGTCTATGTGAAATGATCATTAATCAATTATGAAACCAGCCTATTTCATAATTTGGGTTTCTATTAACATTAATTTTCGATTTTCTATAAAATTGTATTCCAGGGCCCAAAAGTGTATATAGCATAAATATGTGAAGTACACCTGCAGTATGGAAACAGTACAACAAAATGGCCGTTTTACACTTTTTTCTAGTAAATTCCACTCTAATATATATTCGATTCTCTTTGCATATACTCCACTTTCAAAGCTAATCTGTATATTACAGTACTCGGGGGTAAAGACTTTGCTAATTATAAAGAATAGGCGTTGGATATTTATCCGACTATTGTGTATTTTGACGTCATTTGTTATTTTGGTTGCTTGAGAGTCTAACGATCGACCTTAACACCTTGGATATTTAACACAATTGTGAATGTTTTGTGCTAAAAGTTATTAGATATTATGAACAAGTTGTTAGAGTTTTGTTTATTCAATATTATGAGCAGAATGTCAGGGGTTCGGTTATTTTATATTACGAAGAGAATTTTAGGGTTTCGGTTATTAGACGTTTATAGTTAAATATAATAACTTTAATGTATAAGAGCTCTCTTAATGTTAAATATAATAACTTTTATGTATAAGAGCTCTCTTAATAATGTTGAATATAATAACTTTAATGTATAAGAGCTCTCTTAATAATGTTAAATATAATAACTTTAATGTATAAGAGCTCTCTTAATGTTAAATATAATAACTTTAATGTATAAGAGCTCTCTTAATTGCTCAACAACAATTTAAGTAAGAATAAAAAATATGAAGCAAGCGTTTAATTTTTTTACTTAAAAGTGATTCCAACCAGCAACATTACAAACTCAGGGATAAAATCTTCAAAAAGTCTTAAATTTAAGTAATTAGATGTTTACTTTTATTCTGGGTCAGGTTAGACCGGTAGAGTCGCCGCAGGCTGCAAGGGGGCTTACACAGGCTACGGGGGCTGAGTAACAAGAGTAAGATAGCTAAGGAATGAGCCCCTTCAGGAGTTGGTCCTCAAGAAGTTTACTTAAAAAAGACCTAGAGTTGTTTAAAGACTCACATAGATTCAGACTGTAATGAAAAGTTTCATCAATTTTCTAGACCGGAGTGGCATATCGCCTTGGCTTTTGGTTTGACTAATTCACTAATACTGAAATGTAGCCCGGCCTAAACATGCACATCTTTATATAAATTTGGTTTGTCTGTCTGTTCGTTGGTATCCAATAAACGCCAAAACGGCTGAACCGATCGGGCCCAAATTTTTTGTGGGACATCACAGGGAAGATTTATGAATGATAAAAATTTTAAAAAATGGTTTTTTTTATTTTGTAAAAAAATGTAAACTCTTGAAAATCCGCGAATTTTATTTTAAAAATTCGCAAAATTTTTTTCTTTGTTTTAAAATGTAAACAAAAAGAACATGTTCACAATTTAAATAGAAGATGGGCGCGAAGCGCCCTAAAAGCCTAGAAAGAAGGGCGCGAAGCGCCTTGAATTTCTAGTAACTTTAAACTTTAGTAATTTGGTTGGAGTAATGGACACCTCCGGTTCTAACTAGTTCTAACTATACCGTACTTTTCAAAGCCAACAGATCTATTGCAACCTTGGCTATTAGCCATTTATAAAAAGGTTGTTCAACCCAAATACAAAATATATTTGCACAAGTATACTTAAGTGTTTGATTGTAATATCATACATGGTGTCCCAGAAAATATGAAAGTTGAGAGAATGATCTAAAGATTGTCTTTAATCGTTGAAACAATTTGCGGCATTCTTCGTGAGCAAAATTTAAAAACAGAACAGGATGATTTTAATCCCATGTTTACAAATATCTACAATTTTCACTTATTCTATGCCTTACCTGGAAAAGGGATCCTAACAAGGAATAAGACTCTGAGCGGAACTTATATTGTCTGTTTCCTCTTACATTAATAATTTAAGCTCTCATAGTTTGTGCTTTATATCTAGTATATACATATATGATAACGTTTTATATACATTTTGTGTACATAGTAAAGTTAAAATATAAAACGTATATACGTTTTATATACAAAGTGATGTTAAAATATAAATACATTTTATATACATAGCGAGGTTAAAAATATAAATACGTTTTATATACATAGTGAGGTTAAAAATATAAATACGTTTTATATATATAGTGAGGTTAAAAATATAAATACATTTTATATACATAGTGAGGTTAAAAATATAAATACGTTTTATATACATAGTGAGGTTAAAAATATAAATACGTTTTATATACATAGTGAGGTTAAAAATATAAATACGTTTTATATACAAAGTGAGGTTAAAAATATAAATACGTTTTATATACTTAGTGAGGTTAAAAATATAAATACGTTTTATATACTTAGTGAGGTTAAAAAACTCAGTGTAATTCAAAAGTCTTTATTGTAATGTATCAAACTGCACATGTAAATATTCTAATTGTTTTTAAATGTAAAAATAATATTATGAAATTGTAATATTATGAAAGTAATAATACTTAATTAAGAAAGAGATGTAGATATATCATGTCAATACAGTATTTATGGTAACAGCCAGCATACAAAATATTTTATAATAAACAGTGAAAAAACTGAATCATGATAAATAATCTCTTCATATAAAAAAAAACATACCATCTTAAAATTGTTCTGGGAAATAAATTTCAATTTTTTACATTAACAGGGCTGTGCTGTGCAATAGAGAGAGTGTAGTTCAATGGTGTGTAAATTCGGTTTAATACTTTAATGTGCTGCTAATTATTCAAAGAATTATTGAAGGAAAATGTGCAGATAAGTTTACGATGGTATGGTACAGTAAAGTACAGAACAGTACAGTACAGTACAGTACAGTACAGTACAGTACAGTACAGTACAGTACAGTACAGTACAGTACAGTACAGTACAGTACAGTACAGTACAGTACACAGGTAGAGTAGGTTATCATTCCACCTAAAGGCGGAAAAGGATATCGTTGAATGGAATTCTCCCTAGTTTCCTTTTTGCGGTCTACACATTTTGTAGATATTAATGTAAGAATTAGAAAATGATAAGATTTATCATTCAAATTAAATAATATGCTGAACCAAAAGATTTGATATCTGCAAAATTTTCTTAACTCATTCACGAAACATGGGTTTTTAACTTTAGATAACAGGTTTCTTAAATTTCGGGCTCAGAATTAGAAGTACATTTCGTGTGCACTCATCAGTGTGTGTTGTACATTCCCATAGTTTACAAGGGGGCTGGAACATTCCTCGAGAACTTTCCCATGAAGTTTCCTAAAAATAAACTTTTTATTGATGTGAATATATGGCCGGTGGGTGCCTAGAAAATTTGGCTTTAAATACAAATTAAATGCAATATATATGCAATAAAGTCATGGGAAACCAATTTCTACAAAATTTTGAAATTATGTATCCATAAGTCCATAGAAACACAAATTGTAAATATGGTTCTATGGTGTTGGATTTCTGGGCATTTTTTAAGGATCTTTTAGTGAAATTTGGAAACCAAAGTATTTAATTAATCTTCCATTTATTTCATTTTAAGATTTTTAGTGCCGGAACTTTTTAACATTTGATGAAGCACTTTCTTGTTGATTACCAATGAAATAATCTTATTTTTTCTCTTACCTCTTAAACTTTATATAGAGGGTCTTGTCTATTTTTTATGCAAATATGATCATTATTATTTTTATTATTATTGTTATTACTCAAACCTGGTGGATTATAGTTGGCGACCACTATTACTCTCCCGTCCTAATCAATCAATCAGTTTTGTTTTATTGTATCAAATAAAAATGGATATTTATAAAAATAATGTCGTTGTAAAATCATTCTTATCTAATCAAAACTGTTGAAGCTTGAAAAGTGTTTAATTTTAATAGTTTTGTGATATTGTTTTTGCAGCAGAAATGCGCAAGTATCTTAGTAAAGTAAGGGGGGCCGCAGGACTATCGCACCCCCTGAGATTTCATAATAGCTTCTCAATAGCACTAAAGGGAAAGAAAAGCTAGTGCAAAACAGGAAAAAATATCAATCTTAAAATAAAATTTCGCCTATGCCACTTTTTTTTGTTCCGAAATAAATCTAGCACTCCCCTCACTTAAATCCTGTATCCGCCCCTGTAGTAAAGTAATTACAATTGAAACTATTTCTCAAAGTGAAACACATAAATATCTTTTTTATTCTTGATTTGGCAATGATTTTTAGAGTACCCTAGTGATTCGGACACCCTGTCTATAAATGAATAGCTTCACCTAAATTGTGATTTTTTAGAAATAAATGTATTTGATAACAGCAGCGATGTATTTTTAATAATGGATTTAAATTCAAAAGAAAAAAATAGCCAAATATTCTATAATTTTTTCCTCAAACGGCTGTAAAACAAACTTGTGCTTTACAGATTTATTTGATGTTGTCAGAAAGCAAATCATTTAACAAGTAGTTTGAAAATTGTGTACACTGCACAATTGCTGTGACTACTTAAACTCAAAACAGTCCAAAAGTCGTCTTCCTATTTCAGAATTGAATAAAATGAAAATACTGAAATGTTTCCTTGCTTGCGACACCAACTCCTAGCTCTGAACTTTCCTTCCAAACCACTTGGGTGAAGTGACCTATAAGATATTTCAAAATTTTATGTTTTTAATTTTGTAAAACTCGAAGATTAACTGACGATAACAGATAGGACATTAGATGTTGTCTTTTCACAATAACCCTGAGGCAGAATCCAAAATAAATACCTAAAACACTATTATTTTGCAGGCACTATATGCTTTAAATGTTTTGGATTTTATTCTCTGTATCTTTGAAGCTCTCGTATTTTTAGAGAATCCCTTTTAGTCTAAAAAGGCTTGAACTATCTGGATAAAGAGAAAATTTCTGTCCAAAAACTGCAATTCATTGCGAACCAATATATATATAGTTCTAAAAAGTTATTTTATCTTTTAAAGGGGACAGACCGGCTATGTAAGGTAGTTAAACTGAGTATGCAGTGTTGTGGAAAGATCTGTAAATCCCGAGTTTTAGCCCAAATTCGACGTTCAAAACTTCTACTTTGGGGGTGGATACGCTTTCAGAATTGGTTTTTTAAAAATTATTAAATAACGACGACAAAAATGTAAACAAAACTCAACAGTAAACTAATTACTTGTTTAGGAACCGGTTGAGAAAATAAAAATTAATTTTATCATCGAAAATAAGTAATCTTGTTCAATTATTAGTTTCAATTTTCTCATTATTCTAGTTTCTCATTATTTACAAAGATTTTCTGGAATTATTATTGAAAAGACGACATTTGAAGAAATCTGCGAATAAATTCAAAGAAAATTAGAAATCTAATATATACTGATGAAAACGAAATAATTGATTCTGGCATTGATTTATTGACAAATTTCTTTTGAGAAATATGTTCCCAACCATCTAATTAGATTACTGTTTGATTTTTACTTTATTTTTCGTCGTCCTTATTTGATAATTTTAAAAAAACCGATTCTGGAAACGTATCCACCCCTCAAAGTAGAAGTTTTGAACGTCGAATTTGTGCTCGAACTCAGGATTTACAGATCTTTAAAAAGTTTTATTTGTCTCAAATGAATCCTAAAGAAGCTTTCCACAACACTGCATACTTAATTCAACTACCTTACATAGCCGGTCTGTCCCATTACAAAATGTGCATGTCATGTATATACAGTTAGCAGAAAATTAAAATGTTCAGATAGGAAAAAATTTGAATAATGGTAATTTTTTAATTTTAAATATAGAGATTATCTCAAGTTGTCTCAACACACTCCAAGCCATAAACCTTAGGAAATAGATAAAATTTGAAGAAGAAAAAATATTTACCAGTTCCTGATGATTGAGGTTCCGACCCAAACTGATACTTTTTGATTTCATCATACCAGCTCTAAACGGAAAATATCGTCTTTACATCGGTTAGAAACTAAAATCAATTTATTTTATCATGGTAGAAATATGAAATTCTATCTTTATATACCCGTAAATTACCGAACTAAAAAAACATTTTAGCAACTTCTGTTATCTCAATCTGTTGCAATTTGCAATGCGCCGGTTTACCAACATAAGATGAGACTGAAAGCTTAAAATTTTTACAATCTTAAGTTAAAATTAAATTTTTCGTCTTTAATGTGGTCTTTAAATGGCTCATTTAATGATTTGGTGGCAGAAATAAAGTTTAATTGCATGGAATGATGAATGTAAGAAATAGACAATTTAAGTTCACTACAGTCGTCTCTTAAGTCTCATTCTTTCTTGGTAACCCTGTTTTTTTCGGAAATTCGTTCATGAAAAATCTGTGAAAAAAAATCGAAAGGGTGGCTTGAAGTTACGAAAAGCAACACATAAAAGGAAAAAATTACTTTAAAACGGCCATAACCGAAAACCCTATCACGGTTAGGGAAGGTTCACTTTTTCAACATCATAGTTGTGAACAACTTTTGCCATTTTTTTTTACGGATAGGGTAGGGTGGAGAGTGGTCAAACGGCGGGTCGGTGTTAAAAAACAGAAATGGATTAATTACGCTACACCGCTAAACTTATGTATTTGAAAAGGCCTTAACAAATGGATAAAAATGGATATATAGTAACATGTGTCTGTGTTAATATTTATTAAAGTAAAAATAATAATTTTGAAAATTTGTTCGACATAATCAGCCTGTTCGACATACATTTTAAAATCCTCCCTTACACCCTAACAATTAAAGTCAGAGGTCTAATTTGTTTAAAATTAACAGGCCTTGAAAATTTGGACTAGGGCCGTATGTATCACACTCCACTATCTCAACTCTATATGAGCAAAATCAACGGGGGGGGGGGGTACCCCCCCCCCATCCATATTAGACAAAAATAGCCCATTCGGGAAAGGTTTAAGATAATATTTATATTCAAAATTAACTCATTCACACCTGGACTGGAACTTTAGGATCTGGTTTTTTAGGTCTGCTAGACCAACTTGTAAATATATTCTCTCCATACTTATGATCAGTTCTACAAACAAAAATTACATTATCATATTTTATTATATTTAAAAATTTTAAAAATAAGAATGAACGATATAAATCAGTGCTTTAAAATTTTTTTACAGTCCCTTTAAGATTAAGTTTACAGTCCCTTTAAGATTAAGTTTACAGTCCTTTTAAAATTAAGTTTACAGCCCCTTTAAAATTAAGTTTATAGTCCCTTTAAGATTAAGTTTACAGCCCCTTTAAGATTCAGTTTACAGTCCCTTTAAAATTAAGTTTACAGTCCATTTAAAATTAAGTTTACAGCCCCTTTAAGATTTTACAGTCCCTTTAAAATTAAGTTTACAGTTCCTTTAAGATTAAGTTTATAGCCCCTTTAAGATTCAGTTTACAGTCCCTTTAAAATTAAGTTTACAGTCCATTTAAAATTAAGTTTACAGCCCCTTTAAGATTCAGTTTACAGTCCCTTTAAAATTAAGTTTACAGTTCCTTTAAGATTAAGTTTATAGTCCCTTTAAAATAGAGTTTACAGTCCCTTTAAGATTAAGTTTACAGTCCCATTAAAATTAAGTTTACAGTCCCTTTAAGATTAATTTTACAGACTACAGTGCCTTTAGAATTTACCTGTGCTGAAACCTATTCTCTGCAATCAAATATTCGGCCCATTCTTGAGAATACATACACATCTAATTAACATTTATTATTAAATAATGGTTTAGTAAATATTCATTAACTTTATTACTTATTTACATTTGTGCGTTCTTTAAATTTTTCTCTACAAATGACCAGAAAACAGGTAGATAAATTAATGATGATCAGTATGTTGCAATGAGTAATGATCAATGTCGTCTATTTGTGCATCATTTTGCATATTTTTTCTCTTTTTTTATTTGGAAAGCCCTAATTTCAAAAATTTATTTAATCAAATTGAAACTACACAGGGGCGGATACAGGATTTAAGTGAGGTGGGGCAAGATTTTTTAGGAACCAAAAAATTAATAATTAGGAACAAAAAATCGTGGCGCAGGCGAATTTTTTTTTGGGACTTAAAAGAATCAAAAAGAGTCAAAATTAATGACTAAAGACTAAAAAACTAGATTTTTTATTCCAAAGTCTTCAATTACAATAACTTTTAGTTTTGTTCTATTAGAAAGTGTCTAAAGAATGAAAAATGAGTCAAAGTACTCATAAGGCTTTATCTCATTCAAAAGTTTCCATCCCCCCTTTTTATTCCAATTCTTTGAAAGCTACTGTTGAAAAAAACTTAACATTTGGTTCATAATATCGAACTCACCCAATAAAAGCATATGTACATTTTGCATTATGTGCGAAAATTATCAGAGTGTTCGTTCGGAATATCTTACAAATTTTTATATTCCCATAATTCTTTTTATCTTTACCTCCTTTCTAAGGGTGAAGGAAGAAACACTATGTTTACCTCCTTATTAAGGGTGAGAAGAGGAACTCCATGTTTACCTCCTTATTAAGGGTGAGAAAAGGAACACCATGTTTACCTCCTTATTAAGGGTTAGGTGAGAAACACCGTGTTTACCTCCTTATTATGGGTGAGAAGAGGAACTCAATGTTTACCTCCTTATTAAGGGTGAGGGCAGGAATACCGTGTTTACCTCCTTATTAAGGGTGAGGTGAGAAACACCGTGTTTACCTCCTTATTATGGGTGAGAAGAGGAACTCAATGTTTACCTCCTTATTAAGTGTGAGGGGAGGAACACCGTGTTTACCTCCTTATTAAGTGTGAGGGGAGGAACACCGTGTTTACCTCCTTATTAAGTGTGAGGGGAGGAACACCGTGTTTACCTCCTTATTAAGTGTGAGGGGAGGAACACCGTGTTTACCTCCTTATTAAGTGTGAGGGGAGGAACGCCATGTTTACGTCTGAACTTGTTGTGTTCTTCCAAGCTCTTCTTTGCAAACTTATCATCCTGCGCAAACATTTGAAAAAAAAATTTAAACTTCAAATTAAATGTTTTACATTTCGGACCATATATGAACAGATTTCCAGAATGTATTCCGGAAGCTATTACTTTGTGATTTGAAAGCTACTTTTATAAAACTGATTTTTACCTCATTTGATTCAGATTCTTTGTCCTCATCGGAGCTTGAGTCTGAACCAGAGTTGGCCTGAAAATCATTAATTATCAAAAAACAGTTAAAAAAATGTTTAAAGATTTTTTTATTATAAACGGGAAAAATTTAAACCTGTTTTTCTTTTGAACCCGCTGATTTAGTGCCAACATCAGATGAAGATCCTAAAAAGTGTTTCATTAAAGAAAATTAGAATTAACTAAACTTTAGATATACAAATTTGTCTTAAAATCTTTTATTAAAAGAATTAATAAATATGCTTTTCAAAAATATTTTTTTCGGAAATTTTATTAAAATTAAGAAATTTTTTAAGAAATGCAACTGCCAAAGTTTAAATTGAATTTTTATAGGGTTGCAAAATTGATCTTGAAAACGCTTTTTTTTGTCATCTCTTGGAAAACTTTTTAATTGTAGTGATACGGGGGAACGGGGGGGGGGTCACCTTTTCCTGTATTCTTCCTCCCTTCTTGTTCAAGATCTCCATTAGTTTTAGAACCATCTTTTAACTTCTCAAACCTTGAGCACAATAACAATTACAAATTATTTAAGGCGGTGCTAAAGCAATTTTCAATAAATTTTCCCCCACTTTTAGTCAAAGATAGAAAAAATAGAGTTTTAAGCTTTTTAAGGATGTAATTCACTTAAATGTATTTAACTTAAATGTAGTTCACTTAAAATTTGCTGTTCTTTTGATTATGATCCAAACCTCAAAAAGTAACAAGGTACAGGGTGTTTAAGCAATAACAGAAAAATAAGTTAAAAAGTAACGACTTTTGAAAATTTGAAAATCTTGGAAAAATTTTAGTCTAAATTTTGTTTAGCCAAGTAAAACCTTGGTTTAAAGAAATGATCAATAAAAAGGGGCAAACTAAAATATTTTTGGGAATACAAAATTTGGATTTGAAATATAATTTTCTTAGTTTGTCCTTCCCTACATTCTTCTTCCATTTCCTTTCTCATTTTCTCCTTCATGTCTCCGAACTCCTGGATTCAATTGAAAAAATAAAATCATTCATTTTTTTTCAAGTCCCACAAATCATTAATCATCTTGTATGCATAGAAACACTGTAAAACAAATTCTAAAGACAACGTATCCCGAGATCAAATTTAAAGAATTTGAGCCGCGGCTCAAATATGGTTCTTTCCATTTAAAATTGTTTTCAATTTTTCAAGATTTAAGCCAGCGCTCAATTGAAACCGGTTTCTTGGGGATAAAATTCATTAATTTCGGACACCGACTGGGCTATTTTTTTCTAATATATAGAAGGTGATGGGGGGCCTGATGAGGGAGGGATGGTGTTTACNTAATAGGGAGGTTTCAAATAGGTTCAAAAATTAGACCTTTAACTTTAATGGTAAGGGTGCTACTAGGGAGGTTTCAAATAGGTTCAAAAATTAGACCTTTAACTTTAATGGTAAGGGTGCTAATAGGGAGGTTTCAAATAGGTTTAAAAATTAGACCTTTAACTTTAATGGTAAGGGTGCTAATAGGGAGGTTTCAAATAGGTTCAAAAATTAGACCTTTAACTTTTATGGTAAGGGTGCTACTAGGGAGGTTTCAAATAGGTTCAAAAATTAGACCTTTAACTTTAATGGTAAGGGTGCTATTAGGGAGGTTTCAAATAGGTTCAAAAAGTACATTGGACAAATGTTGAAAAATGCTTGGTGTTCCTTTTGACAAATACTAACATATTATACATCCATTTTTCAAGGACTTTTCAAATAAATAAATTTAAGATCTGTAGCTTAATTAATAAAAAAGTTGTGGACTATTTTTGATTTGTTTAAAACACCGACAAGCGTTTGACCGTCCTTCACCATCCCATTATTTGTTTTTGATTTTTGCTAAATTTTTTTACGACTATGTAGTTGAAAAAGTGGAGTTTGAGTGTACTAGTGTAAGCCGTTTTAAAGTTACTAGGCTTTTAGGGTGCTTCGCGCCCATCTTCTATTTCAACTTTTAAATGTGGTTTTATCTGTGAAACTCATCATTCATAAACCTTCTCTAGGGTCACATGAGGTCCTGCACAAAATTTTGGCCCGATCTGTTTAGCCGTTTTAACTTTTATTGGATACAAATACCCTGACAGACAGACAGACAGACAAGCAAAGTATGATGGAGGAGAAACAGCCCCATGTGATAGGGTTAAACATCTGAAAAACTACTTTCGTACATTTTTTTCTTCAAAAACTAAAAAAGGGGGTCTACTCTGTCTACCTGATCCTTCACTTTCTCTCTAGTTCCATCCATGAACACCTTTTCTGTTACTTGTTTCACAGAAGTAACTCCCTTAAAATTTAAAATGAATTGTCAAACAAAATCTAAATAACCCTCCGACCTCCATCTAAAAATATTTTTTTTTAAATTCAGGTTGCATTATTTAAATGGAGTGTTCGCGAAAAATGAAAGTCGGGTTACGTCGCAAAAAATTCGTTGGTGATTGCTCCAAATCTTACTTCTATCCGTGACGTCTATAAGGAGAAAATTGTTAAAAAAGACTCATATCGAAGAACGTAGCGTCCATACAAATTTAAAGCAATATACGACTTGGATCGTTAAAAAAATTATTTAATTACAAACAAATCATTCAGATATTGCAATCTGTAATCATCGATTTATTTTTAAGCGCATTTTTATTTCATAACCTTTTTTTAAAATTAATATTTTGCTTACAACTTGTTTTTAACGACCCGAGTCGAATATTGCAATTTTCTGAATTTGTATGGACGCTACGTTCTTCGGTATAAGTCGTTTTTACCAATTTTCTCCTTATAGAAGCACAGCTAGAAGTAAGATTAGTAGCAATCACCATCGAATTTTTTTTACGAAAGCCCCATTTCATCTTCCTTTTTCGCGAACACTCTCTTTAAAGAGTTATATGTCCCAGCTTCCATCATGGAAAAAATCCGATTTCCATTTCGAAAAATAAAATTTGGAAAAATCCTTTGATATCCCTAAAAACAAAGAGTTGTTAAAATGCAATGCCCTAAACTTGTTTAAAGATATATCAGTTGAAACAATTTCCAGTACAACAGCCAGGAAGAACAAAGACGACATTTTTGGATAGTTAATTAATATCAATTTTTTGCAATTTAACTTTGAGTAACTTACGTTTACAGTTTTCTTGATTGTTTTGTGAACAAGAGTAAAAGGACGGTTATCCTGGACCTGGGCCCCATCTTTCCTTTCTTCAGGCACCTGCTCACCTTCAGAACTTGACATTCTAGAATTAAAGTAGAAGTTATTCTTTAGTGACCTACCATTTGTAGAGTGGCCTGTCCGATTCACAACAGTACCCTTTTCCCGAGACAGATGAGACTTAATCCCAGAAAATTGGGTGAATTTCCTCCTGAAGAAAGGAATTAAATCTTTGACACAAACTCAAATTTTCTAATCCCTTGTGAGCAACACAACTAGAGACTAGAGCTAGATTCCTTTAATTTGGATTTTTAAGAATTTTGAATTTTAATCAATCAAAATGAAGTTATTCAATAAAGATATAAAAAATCAAAATGGGGGTAAAACTCTTTTTCCCGTTCCACCCCAGCCGTGTCAGGGTTTTAACATGAAAATCACGATTTTGCAATATCAAAAAACATACAAACGGACGGTATTCCGCGGTTTTTAAATCGTTATCTAATTTTTCAAATTTTTTCTCTCATAAAAGTTGCTTCTAATTTGTTACTACTGTATAATATTTTGCTGGTGCAAAAAAAGGTTTTGACAATTTCGATGAAATAAAACTTGACAGTTATAACTTATACAATTACAAAGGAATTGAGTCTTTGCAACAAACTCTGATTTTCTAATCCCTATATCTTTAGATTCCAATGTCGTAGACCTTAGATATTTCAAACTATGAGTTCTATTAGATCAGATAATATAAGTTTGAAATATTAAAGGTTTACAACATTGGGTTTCAAAGATATAGGGATTAAAAAATCAGAGTTTGTGGCAAAGAATCAACTCCTTAACATCATTTTTGACCATTTCTTGATGTAACGATAGAACGACAACAGCTTGAAATCAACTTTTTCTGATTACCTCTGTAACTTAAGACCGTTTGTCGTTTTTATTTTATTTTTACAGAGTATTAAGTACAATTAATGTTAAATATTTTTGTAACATCTCATTCTCAAAGATGAAAAACACGATTTAAGAACCCTTTTGAGTTATTTCTTTTAATTCAAAAAGAAATTTTTTATGATCTTAATGTTTTAGATCACATCTCAGAATTTTTCCTACATAGCTGTATTTTTTAATTTGAATTAAAATTGTTTTTTTTTTCTTTCTAAAAACCAATCCGCAAACATGTACATATTCATAACTTGTAATATTTTTTGAGATCTAAATGCTTATTGATGATACATACATATCACAGATTAATCAAACATTTAGATTTAGCTTGTGGATTTAGATTTAAATTTAGCGTGTGGATTTAGATTTAGCTTGTAGAAATTAAATTTAGCTTGTGGATTTAGATTTAGCTTGTGGATTTAGATTAAGCTTGTGGAGATTTAGATTTAGCTTGTGGATTTAGATTTAGTTTGTGGATTTAGATTTATTTATTTCTAAATCATTTTGATTTGATCAGAGAAATTCAGATTTATAATTTTATTCATCAAATAAAAAATCTAAATGTCTAAACTCTAAAAAAATATTTTTTGAACAAATTAATAAATATATTTTTGATTTTGTTGTTATATCTGACCTTGAGTTTACTTCAAATTGAATTCATAAGATGAGTCAGATCTTGAAAAACACGAATGTGCATATAAGTCACAACTTCAAGTATGAATTCTTAATGAAAGTTTGAATTTGAGCACTCTAGTGTGCAGGATTTCTTTCGCGCATAAATTCTGTTAGAAAATAAACTGCTACGTAAATGTAATAGTTTTTTTTTTGTTTCCCATAAACCAATGCAGGTAATGGTTTGTCAGGTCATTTATTAGAAACTTCCCTCATTCAAGAATTTAGAAAAATGTTCAACACATTTCTATAATATGTTGTTCGTGCCCCCTTTTCTTGTAACGATTTTATCTGTTTACTGCAATACTTATCAAGTCTCCAGTTTTCATGATTCTTCAAGTTAAAAAAAGGTTCGCGATATACTGTTTATTCTGCTAAATGGACTTAACAAATCTGAGATGTTTTGTGTCCATGATATTTGTTTTTTTCTTATATTAATTTTAAAAGTTTTTTTAAAAAAGAATTTATCAAAGAATTTGAGTCTTTGCCACAAACTCAAACTTTCTAATCCATATATTTTTGCAACCTGATGATATACCTATTTCATACAAGGTGTCCCAATAAAAATGGGAATTCAGTGACGAATTCGATATCGTCTTTTTAAACAATTCTTTGATTTAGTATAGTGATACCTAATGAGAAAGCTGTAGGCCATAAGATTTTAGTCTGTTATGTTTACTTATTTTGTTTGTACTTTGACTGCATACAGTTTTACTTAGTAAAGCAAGAAAATTGCAGTATACTAACAGAGTAAACTTGTCCGTCTACACTGTTCATCTTGCGAAGACATTATATAGACACATCGATCTTGACAGCCCTTGCCGTTTTCATAAAATAAAATATAGCAGACATAATGATATTATGACTTTTGAAATTAGGTATTACATTGCTAATTCATAACAAAGACGATATCGAATTCGTCACTGAATTCCCTGCATGAATGTACGACATTAGGCTGCATAGAGTTTATGACAAAGATTCAATTTCTTTTTTGAGCATACCATTTTAAAACAGAATTAACAAGTAATAATCTTGTGGAACCTCTTAAAATAAAATAATTGAAGGTTCATAAAAAAGGTTCCTATTTAGTTTTCTTAAAGAAAATATATATATTAGACTTATACATTTCTTTAGGATTCATTCAAATTTTGATTAGTCCTCCCTTAAATTTCAATAAAAGATCTAATATGATGTTACACACTGTAAATTATTAAGGAAATTCTAGAGTGATTTAATTAAAAATCTTAAAAATACAATATAGTAAAAATAAAATTGTTTAATCTGAACAAGGGCATAGCTGACATTTTTAAATTATTTTGATCAATACGCATTTTTATAATTCTTTTATTTCTCTTTATTCTTATCTTTCTGAGATTTATAGAAACAAGTAAATCTACCAAACATCAATACTATGTTTACACATGATTATGACGTCATCAATAAACAAATACGAAATATTTCTAGAAATACACTATACAAATGTACTTTTTTCTCTTTTTTTCTTAAAAATACATTTTTTAAGGTTATGTAAAAGAGCAATCATCTTTGTTGTGTTTGCACTGTGTGGTTAATTGGTTTGGGTCACTTTTAGTAAACATTCAATAGAATTCAAAAGTGTTAAAGTTTACTTTTACTAAACTTTGCAATTTATGTACCCTAAAAATATAAATGGAAAAAACGATAAAAAGCTATCGTTACAACGCGTTCGTTTTTGAATCGTTTTATTCGACCGTTTTTTGGGTCGTTTTTGGTCGTTTTTGGTCGTTTTTGGTATACATCTTCTGCCAGGGTCAAAATCAACATAATTAAAGGCAAATGTTTAGAATAATTAGAATTTAGAATAAAGAATTAGAGAACAAATTTTATTTTTACATTATACCAAATATAGGCAAAAAACGATCGAGAAACGAACCAACTGAAAGCACACTAACTGTGTGAATATCTTTTAGTCTTGGATTAAAGAGATTGCACTGCAAAAGTGATTTTGAATAACCTTTATTATCAAAGGCCTTTTAGTAGCAATAAAGAGAAACATTTCGCAGCCTTCAAATGATGTTTTTAAATTTAAATTACAGAGTTACCCACAAAGGAAGATACAGGGTGTCCCAGGAAACATGACAGTTGGTGAATACAGGGTGTCCCAGGAAACATGACAATTGGTGAATAGTTTTAAATGTCTTCTTCCATGATTTGTTAAGTTCTTTTATACCAAAGAGAATAAAAAAAAACATTGCTTGGCAGTATTATTATAATAAAGTTGATTTCAAAGCAAAATATAATTGAGTAAAAGATTATTTAGCAAAATAAACTGCAAAAATTCTTAAATCTATAAGACTTGATATGGAAGAAGACATTCAAAACTTTTCACCAATTTTTTATGCCATTAAAAGATATACAGTTACAGCAAACCCTCTTTAAATTTCAGGGTGATATATTGAAAGAGTTTCGGGTCGTCTTCAAAGTCTTATGCTTTGTGAGTAACCCTGCATTTTTAATGCCATCAAATTAAAAAAGCGTTAAAAAACAGATGAAATCATTACCTTGATATCCAACAGTGGTGCGGATTTTCTTTTTTCAACATCTTAAGCTATACGTACTTTAACATAAAAGAAAATGAAGCATATTGGTTATGGCGGAAAAATATATATCTAAAATATAAAAATGTTACCAAATTAGGTGTATATGAAAATGAAGTAAGGGGGGGGGGGGTAACAAATCTAGAAAATTCTAGGCAATCAAATTAATTAATAATCTTGTAATGAATAATGATACATGCACTAGTGTGAATAAGTAATAATTCCTTTTAATCCACCAATGACTGAAATCTTTGTTTATAAAACTTAATAAACAATTAAACAATAAAAAAATCATTATAGGATGTCGGTTCTTTGAACACAGGAAACCAAATAGTTTCAAATTCATGAATATAACGTTAAAAGGTTTACTTTAGAAATTTTTTAATAAAAGGTAAATCAGCCTTAAAACGACGAAATATGATTTTGAATAAAACAATGTGCATTAAAACAATACGATTTTACAGCCTGCATTGAATCACTACGATATTACAGTGTGCATTGAATCACTACGATATTACAGTGTGCCTTGAAAAAATGCGATGTTAAAGCGTGTATTGAAACACTACGATATTACAGTGTGCATTGAAACACTACGATATTACAGTGTGCATTGAAACACTACGATATTACAGTGTGCATTGAAACGCTACGATATTACAGTGTGCATTAAAACACTACGATATTACAGCCTGCATTGAATTACTACGATATTACAGTGTGCATTGAATCACTACGATATTACAGTGTGCCTTGAAAAAATACGATGTTACAGCGTGTATTGAAACACTACGATATTACAGTGTGCATTGAATCACTACGATATTACAGTGTGCCTTGAAAAAATACGATATTACAGCGTGTATTGAAACACTACGATATTACAGCGTGTACTGAAACACTTCGATATTACAGTGTGCATTGAAACAATTTTTGTCAATTATATTTCTGAGCTACTGATAAAACTATTTCCTTTACAACTATATCAAATACATTAAAAGGTTGATATACCACAGTTTTATGGGAATCACTGAAGTTGTGACAGGAGAATTACAGAAAATAATAAATCTTATATAAAACAGAGCAATGAAATAAACATGTATTATACTAGCTGAAGTACCCGGTGTTGCAAATGGAATTTTAACACTTTGAAATAATTTTTTTTAGCCATATGTTACCCCTTATATAGTACCCATGGGTTCCCTAAATAATCAGCTAATTTTCTCTTCTGCCGAGTGTTGGACAATTTTAAAATTACGCGGGCAACGCCAACTACAGGGTGTCCCCCTAAACATGAGAGTAGCAATACGAGTTGAAAGTCGTCTTTGATCTTTTCATTTATTTGAGACATTCAGTCGTCAACATTTTTATTTGAAACAATAACCAAACATTTCTCCTATTCCTGTCAATATTACAGGAGAAATTAAGAATTTCGATCAGATTTCAAAATTCTTCATATCTCCGGCAATATCGAAAGCACAAGAAAGGCAGACCCCATTTTGGAAATGCCAAGACTATTGGTTTTTTGTGATTATTAACTCTAGAATTTGACTTCTAAAATCTGGTTTACGAACAGATGCCATAAATTATTTCAAAGACGTCTCACTACTGTCATGTTTCGTGGGACACCCTGTACATATAGTCATTTAAAGTTCATGGCAGTTTCACTGTTATTCAATAACTGAACTATGTGTAAACTATATATTTCGTTTGGTTTAAAATACCAGCTTAAACAATATAAATAATCTCATTGTTTCAAGTTTTAATAATTTGATTTGTTTTTTTCATATTTGAGAATTTGTTAAAAGGAAGATAAAAATTAAAATTTTTACAATTTAAAAAAATATTAATAGCCCCCCTCCCTTCTTTGCTATATTTGTAATATTAACCGACATATAAACGTAAAGTATATTAAATACTTGATTGTCTCTATTTACCATTTCCTGTGTTCAGTGCCTCAAACCATTAACACAAATATTACTATCATTTTGTTTTACATAGCATTCCAATAAACATGGGAATTGGCCATAGATAAAGATAGATTGCGCATAAGACGACATTTTTCAACTTACCAGATATAAATGAACAGAGATGTTTGAAATATATTACAAACTTAAAGATTACCTAGGTTGGTTGTAAACATTGGCTGTACTTATATCATTGAATACATGCGGTGTACAATGTACACTGTACATGAGTTCTGCAGAATTATATTTAGATTTAGGTTAGTTTAGTCCTTCTCCAATTCTTGTCACTATGATAAATTGCTTCTTAAAATATTGTTCTTCAAATAATTCCATTCATTAAGTTAATTTACACTTTATCCCGGAGAATGATTTAATTGATGTACGCTTTGACCCCTAGAAGTGTGAGTTAACGGACTGAACCAAGACTGTACAATTCCTGGGTGATTTTGCATACATAACCTATATCTATGTTTATTTATCTATGTATGGGGAATTGGCAGACAACGTAAATATCGTCTTTGATTTCAGACAGGTTTTCAGACAAAGGTTGTAGATCACCCTGGACTAACCAGGCCGAGATGCATTCAGTTTCCATGGTCTATAATCTGTTTGTCCATCTATAGTTTTTTTTAAGAAAAGATTTTGTATAAATTTCAACAATCTTTAGATTTACGGAGTTGTCTTTTTCCTGCTTTTCATTTAAAAGACATTCGTTGACAAAAAAGTAAAAAGCGAACATCTTTTGTTTATGTAAGTCAAATATTGTGATCGAAAGTCACAGACACAGCCTTAAAAATTCCCCATCACAACAACCAAACCAAATTCAAAGCATTGATAGGCAAGAATTTAGCAAATTTTCAAGCAATATCATTTAAAAAACAAAAATATTTTAGATTTATTTTGGTACACAAACATGTCATTGTAAAGTCCGGTTAAGCTTCCATTTGGGCACTTTAACCTTGCGCACGGTTCATCCCACAGCGCCAGTTCTTCAATAATCGGGCCGACATCTAACCAGATATAGAGAAAGCTGTACAGTTGTCAACCATAAACTATAAGATCTCTCCGTCCATCCATGTAATGTCGTCTTTAACTTAAAATTCCCTCTTGGAGACACCAAACCAAACAATTTCAGCCCCGTTTTCTTTGTTCTCCGGTAACGGAGTCACACTTTTATTGTTGTGAGCAAAGAATATTTTCACATAAAGAATTAGTGACTTTCGTTAATAATTAATTGTCATTCTTTTCAGAAGTTTTAATGTATAAAAACGTCTCCCCGACGGTTTTAACCTACATATCCTTAAATAGATCGTAAGAATCTTTTCATTATAAAAATTATAAATCATTGTAATAATTTATATGTTATTATTCATTTAATTTTTTAGGAAATAAAGAGTTTATCGGTTTTGATTTGTGGGTTATCCCGTTGTCTATCTGTTCATTATTGAGAATCTTGCAGCTATCCGACAACAACAGTACACATAAAGATCATACCAGAGCCCAAAACTTGAACAGGGTATCGATATAAAAACCAGTTTTAAAACCCGGGGTTTTCGAATGGGTTTAGGCAGTTTTGTGGATATCAATATTTTTGTTATAAAATATTATTTTATTTAGTTTCTTCATATTCTCCATTTTTTTCGAATCTCTTAAATCAAAATCTACACAAATGTTAAGACCCCAAAAAGGAAACTCGAGAGTTTCGTTCAACGATACTCTTTTAAATTTCGGGCTCAGGCAAAACAGGACAGTACACTAAATGAACTTATAGCTTGCCTCTTATAGGGAAATTGTCATGATGTGTCACATGTCTATATTTGTCAAATTAAAAAATGATCTTTAACATTTTTTTGACATACTTTTTGATTTAGAAAAAAACCTCCCATAAAGTTAGGGGTCTATTGGCCTTGTAAATTAGACCATAGGAATTGAGTCTTTGCCACAAACTCAAATAAACTATAAATTCTGAAAGATAAATAGTCTAAGTTTTAAATTTCAAAAGTTCGCACCATCAAGATGCAAAGATGTAGGGATTTTAATATTAGAATTTGTGGCAAGAAATCAGTTCCCAATCTAATCCCTATATCTTTGCAACCCAGTGTCGTAGCCCTTTAGTATTTCAATCTAGAAATCCTGTTAGATCAACTTATAG
The DNA here is from genome assembly GCF_000591075.1 of Eurytemora carolleeae. Taxonomy (NCBI): domain Eukaryota; kingdom Metazoa; phylum Arthropoda; class Copepoda; order Calanoida; family Temoridae; genus Eurytemora; species Eurytemora carolleeae. The sequence goes on along the minus strand of NW_019397062.1, from coordinate 21,432 downwards.
TTTAAATTTGAAAGCATAGGTTTTCAGCATCAGGTTGCAAAGATGGAAGGATTTAAAAATTTTAGTTTGCAGCAAAGACTCAACCCCTGTAGATGAAGAACGAGTTCCTGATTTAGAACACGTTCATGATTTTTAACGTTAACGATTCCAGAACGATCTTTTCAACCAATTATCATTAATTCCACGTTCGTAAATTTATAGATATTTCCAATATTTTAAGAACTCGTTCTATCTGTTTGTTCTATTGTTTTGGAACGATAATAGCATCGTTCTTATTACGTTCGTTCCTGTAAAAGAACGATCTTTCCACAGGAACGACGCCCCAGTCCGACTCCTTACATTTTCCCTTGTGTGCGGACTCTACCCCCCCCCCTCTATATGGTTTCTATTCTAAATGCCCCTGTCTGAGTACAGACTAAATTGTGTTAAGTAACTCCGTATGTTTGGTAATGAAGGATAAAAAGCCGGGAAATAAAACCTCTATACATCGGGGATACTGGATAATTGGGGGCACAATAGACAGATAAATAGATAGATAGATGGATAGATAGATAGATAGATATATAGATAGATAGATAGATAGATAGATAGATAGATAGATAGATAGATAGATAGATAGATAGATAGATAGATAGATAGATAGATAGATAGATAGACAGATAGATAGATAGATAGATAGATAGATAGATAGATAGATAGATAGATAGATAGATAGATAGATAGATAGATAGATGATAGATAGATAGAAAGATGAGTCTTGATATTCATACAGGATATAATTGATAGAAGAGATTGAGTGTTGGGCGTGGAGTTGGAGGACGGGGGATCAATAAAAGGGGGGGAGGGTTCTCCTCCCCCCCTGCCGGAATTATGCTGCTAAAATCATAACTTTAAACCTTTTCACACACACACTTCGCCTCAATACCCCTTTCCAAATTGATTGTCTGGTACTTGACAATCAATTTGCCCCTTACCACTCTCAAAATTTATCTTTTGAAAATATTACTTATTTTTTATTGAATTCATAAAAACTTCATTCAAAAATCAACATTTTTAACCATTTAGATTCTTTTTAAATTGCATTATAGAACATACAAAAGAAATTTCTTTCTTTTTTATCTTTCAATGTTTATTACTTTACATTTGCAATATGAAATTAAAAGTACAAATATAAGTACAAAACTGACACAATTAAAAATATATATTCAGAAGATATTAGTCAGCATTAGTCCTTTGTGTTTTTTTAAACTAACTTTTATAAAACCTTAAAACTTAAATAATAAAACTATGTTTAAAGGCAGTCTCTGACTAGAAATGGTTGTTGAGATGAGAGTGCAATATAAGAGCGCAAACTCGATCTTTAAAATCCCAGGCAGGTTGAGGCGCTGCACGCCTGTGCTGCAATACTTCACTCCACATAGATATTTCAGTCCCATGATCCGTTTCGATACAATTTGTTCCTGTACTGGCATGTCCTTTATTCGTACCTAGACTCTTGCTTTTTTGGACTCATAAAACCCGCAACACATTTTGGAAATGGATCAACTAAGTGTATAGGATCGTTTCAAGTGTAATTTTGTACAAGTAAACTCTTGTATAACATATACTTATTTCTGCGTAAAAAGGGGTTCTCTTCTTGGTTCAAAATTAAAAATCGAAAATGTATTTTTTTCGTCATTTTTGCCTTTCTCAAAAAAACTTTTATATATATATAACTTCCTTGATATGTTTGTGTATTGAACCATCATCAACTTCACCCCAAAAGGTTGGATTTCTGTGACACTCGCAAACTAGTTAGTTTTAAAGCTTCTGAACATCAAATATTTCAATTTATTATAATCAAAGTAATACTTAAATTCCGTCTGTATGTATCACGTGATAAGTATACTGCACCGCCATTGCCTGAAGTTCTGGTGACGTAATACGGACTATACCGACTATATGTAATATTATTATCAATTATATCTATTAAAAATGCAAAAAAATTACAATAGGAGCAAACCTGAGATTTTCAGGGTCATGTGGAATATTGTCGTTTTCAGATTGGTTGCGTATTTGTTGAATATGATCTGTTTAATACTTCGTATAAATTTGACGCAGTTTTATATCATTTCTCGAGACAGGAACATCAGATAGATGTCTTATGGTATCGTTAAACTCCCGAGATTCTCAGGTTTCAGCCTATACCCCCTTTCACTTTTCCTTTAATAGGAAATTTCTCGCACTTTTGTTATTCTACTTATTTAATATTTGGTAAAAAAAATAGTTTTGCGGTTTTTTGAAAAGGGTCGATCAGAATCAATAAGATAAAAATTTGTGCAAGATCTCTCTATTCACCTCTATAGTTTGAATCACCCCTGAACATATGTAAACTTCTGCTGTTAAAGGGACTGTGCGTGTTAATTTCAAATAACAATTTATTCAAAGACAGACATTTATGATTTAAATGGTTCCTTCTTAATCTTTAACCCTATCACGATGGGGGGGGGGGATTTTCCAACCCCCCCCCCATGTGCTTTATTCTGAATAACTTAAAAATAGCTTACTTTAGAACGCTAAAATTTCTTCACTTATTGAACATCATAGTTGTAAACAAACTTATAAATTATACCTCTTAAAGGGTCTGAATATATCTCTTAAAGGGACTGAATATATCTCTTAAAGGGACTTTCAATGTAATTTTAAGTGACCCTCAATGCAAAGACATGGTACAACAGTACCCTTGAAACCTTTCAATAATAAGAAAGCTATTGTCGGTAGTTCATGTTTGAAAATGTTTAATTCTGATAATTCGTGTATGTAGAAATGCGAGAGACTTTTCTAGAGAAACCACAATTGAAAATAATCAGTTTTAATGCTATTAAAAAAACCCGGAAAATTGGAGTTCTTAAAAAATTCCCCGCTTTAAATGGAAGGTCACTTGAAATTACGATAACAGTCCCTTTAAACGTAAAAAAGTTTAAAAATACTTTTGAATATTGATAAAATAATTGAAGTTGTGAAAAAAACAATTAAACTCTAAATTGAAAAAGTATTGTAGGTACAAAATTTAATTTTACATAAATTACTAGAAATAGAAATAATATTAATTGTTTTAAAGTATATTTATTTGTACATTTTACAATATAATGCACTCAAAAGATCACAAGATCATAATTTATAAGAATATTTTGTATAAATACACTAATTTCAGTAGATAATAAAGATCACTATTATAAGAGGAAAAATTCGATCCAAAAAATATCATTGGAAACATAGATCGTAAGTTTCTTGTCAGGCTTGAGTGATGAATACCTATTGTTTGTTTAATTTAAATATATTTCTGAGCGGTCCTGAAACGTAATCATAAAATGTGCGCAAATGATATCCCCCCACCTTATATAAAATCACTTTGCTGATGTCTATGATGAATTTTCTTCCGGAGAATGAAGAAGTTTTAACATCACATCTTTCAAGGCAACATAATCTTCTCTACAATTGTAGACAGACGCAGAGATTCTGAAATAAAAATTCTTAACATTATTATCAAACAAATTGAGTTTTTGCCACAAACTCTGATTTTTTAAAACTATTTTTTATCTTTGCAACTGAACGTAGTAGATCTTTGATATTTCAAACTACATGAATTCTGTTAGATAAAGTAATATAACATTAAAATTGCAGGTTTACACCATCTGGCGCAAAGATATAGGGATTATGAAAATGTGAATTTGTGGCAATAACTCAATTCCTTTAAAATATCCATAAAAGATGATAAATTATGGAAAATAAACTTTTATTTGGAATATTTTGACTAAGACTGGACAGAGCAAGGTTATAATGCAAGGAAAGTTATTTCAGAGGTGTACGCATCTTTTGTACTGTGGTGTACTGTCTCTGGGCGATAATGTAAACACAAAACGGATGTCGAAGCCTGACATGGGATCCATCTTTCACATAAAAATTCAATGAAAAATTCTGGTCATAGGAAACTATTATGTGAATTATCAAAATTATTAAAATTTAATGCTTTTAACCTCCTCGGATACTAAACGAACACCAATGCATCTATTCTTGTTTACTAATTCCGCCCAGAGAGAACTGGTTTCAATATGTACGCAGAGTATACGCAACTGCAATAAACTTTCCTTGCATTATAACCTTGGGACAGAGCCTTGAGAGAGTACATAGAAAGAGAAAGGTATGTGACATAACTGGTAAGACTGCAAATATGACCTCATCGTTCCTCTCATTTTGATTTTGCGCACTTTTTTTCGGTTACATAAAACAACAAAATAGGAAGACGACATCATAGCAATACTCAAGTGTATTTGATGTTGTTACAAAGCAAATAGTTTTACTAGACACTTATTAAATCACTAATTTCGTGAAATGGGTCTGTTTGCACTGCACAATTGCTGTGTAACATGCTCATTTGAATTTTATATTTATAATTTGATTCTAAAAGTCGTCTTTCGATCTCTGTCACTGTATTAGAAATTCAGAACATTTTTGTTCTTCTCAATAGCTCCTCAATAACAGGAGTTTACGTACTATATTGTATCAAAACCACGAATTTACAGTTTCCAGAGGGTTTTCAGGCCCTCCTGGAAAGAAAAAACGTGATCTGCTCCTGGACAAATCCCTGTGTACGCCCCTGATCAACCATAGATAAAGTACCTGAGCCAAAGATGTCCGGAGAAACAAACAATCACAACAATACACTTATGTTTCACTAAAAATTAAGAATGAGATAAAAAAGTTTTAAGAAATTAGAAAATGAATTTATTTTTGAAATGTCAAAAACACATATTCTCAACATAAAAGAAAGATAAAAAGATGAGTATTTTTTAAGGTTTTTATGATACTACGTTTTTAGGGCGCTTCGTGCCCATCTTATACTTCAATTTTTAACTGTGGCTCTATTTGTAAGCATCTTTGTATGATATAAAAACAAAAACAAAAGAAGTTCGCAGAATTAAAAATATATTTTTTCATCATATTTTTTATTTCAAAAAGCTTTGGAGACAACTTTATGAAATTCTGAGCATTTAGAAATCTTCCCTGGGATTGCGTGAGGTCACACACAAAATTTGAGTACAATCGGTTCAGCCGTATTATCGTTTATTGGATACAAACATACAAACGAACAAACAGACACCCAAGCAAAGTATATATAGATAGATGAAGAAATCTAGATGTTAAATTATGATATTTTTTCTAATCAATGAATAAATATTGTTACCATTTATTTCCACCATTGCTCTCTCAGCATCTTCATGGCAGACCGTAAAATCTGTCAGATGGGGTAGACGCAGAACACGCATGTACGGAGCCTGTACAGTGCAAAGTGTACTTACAATTGTCACCAAAATAAAGCAGTATAGAAAAATATTTTTTAGATTTTGTCAACTAACATAGAACACATTCAACACATAGTAAGTGGCAAAATTTTCATCGATTTTTGTTTGAGAGCTTTCATCCTTTGGATTACTATAGAGAATGCCTTTAATTTTAATGTATGTACATGGAAAAGCTTCTGTTTGGAATTAGGATTAAAAATTAGATTTCTGCTCTCTGCTGTAGACTGACCTGCATCGTTGGTGGAACAGGAAGTACTGGAGATCCTAACGCGTGGCAGAGCATCTTTTCAAACAATAACGATCAGTTCAATTGGCATCACATGTGTAAACCCAATGCTGCTAAAATCATTTGAGATTTAGAATAGATACTTTCTTTAGACACTTTTTATCTTAAAATTATATCAATCAGTAAAATTTTTCTGGGTTAACAGACAAAAGCAAGGTTGTTTATAAGGTTAGATACTCTGGTGTAGGTAAATGTCGTTTTTTTTTGCAATGGAGACTCTAAATTCTCATATATCGTAACTGCTATTTAACTAACAATCATCATATTTAACTAATATTGATTGTGCTAACAAATTTGTAGCTAAAAAATGCAATTCTAATTCAATTTTTTTTAAATTTCGTCTTTTTTTAGTAAGCCGCAAAATTTATTATTTTTTAAAATAAAAAGTCAGATCCTATAAATGTCGCCATTGCTATAAAGGTCGTCTTTATCTACATTGGAGCGCATCCATAGTATCTAACCTTATTATACAACATTGGACAAAGTGTTATGGTTTCCTGCTGGGCCCAGTCCAGGAGTTCTTCAGTATGTTTCCGAATTGCATCTGTTCCTCCACATTGTCTAAATATATGAACAATGATTCTCAACAGAAGATTAATAAATTTAAGTTACGCGGCATTTATTCTTATTTATTTTCAACCACAATATGCTCCCTAAATGATACTTATTAATTTTGGATTCAGGAGAGAATTTTTTTTAGTTGATAATTTGTCTATTCATTAAAAAATTATTTGGTAGATTTTAACTTATTTTATTTTGTAGAGTTTAATTTGATTAATTTGTGTAATTAACATCAGCTGACCTGTGAAAGTTAAGTGCTGCTGGCACGCTAAGGTAAGCAGTATGGTCTGCAGTTCCCTAATGAAATGTTTGGTTTTTTTTTTAAATAAAAAAATCGAAATATTTTTCTTAAGTAAATAACCTGCTGGATAAATTGTTGTTTGAAATCCTTCAAATAGTTATGACTAGTGATCAAAGGCTGAACTCCGTCTCTATGTTTAGGGTGAACCCAGAGGAAACCACAACCTCTAAAATAAGAACTTAATCATATGTTTAAGATTAGACTTAAACCATATGTTTAAGATTAGACTTAATCATATTTTAAGATTTGACTTAAATCATATGTTTAAGATTAGACTTAATCATATGTTTAAGATTAGACATAAATCATATGTTAAGATTAGACTTAATCATATGTTTAAAATTAGATTGAATCATATGTTTAAGACTCAAGTTTGAGTTCCTCAATGTTTTTATGTTTTGCCCAGATGTACATCGTTTTCAGGTCCAATTGAACAATTGAATGATTTTATTCTTTCAAACGGCTTTACATAGGTAAATTATTGCTTTTACAACAATGAGAGAAATGTTGTTTTCCTTGTTATGTTTAACACTTGTGACGTCATGCATAATTGGTCCATTTTTCTGTTGCCACCTATTGTACTTGATAATCTATTTGGTTATTCCTATATCTTCCTGTCAACACTCAGAAACTTACATTTTTTAATCGAAAATTTTAACTTAACAAAAATTTGAGTTGAGAATTGAGTCACTCTTTGCCAAAACATGTTCTAATTCCTGTATCTTTGAAACTGTATGGTATACACTTTAGATGTTTTGCATTTCTTAGATTAATTATAAATCAGGATTTTTAATGTCTAAGGTCTACGAACTTGAGTTGCATAATTATTAGAAATAAGAAAATTAGAGTTTGTTGCAAAGACTCAATTCCTTTCACTTGAAATACCCACCTCGGGGCAAAGCACCATTTGTGCAAGTTTCCGGTATAAAAATCAGCTCCAAGTTTTTCTGTAAGAAAAGGTAAATATCAAAATGATAAATAGTTCAAAAATTAATTTATAAAAAATGTTTGTTATCCCCATTCACCTTTATGAACGCTTTATAAAATACTTTCTATTTTTTAATGAGATCGATGTAAGGTTTTAGGAAATATTAAAGTTATCTTTTTAAAATTTGATCAAATTCTGTCAATGTGTTAAGAAATGTATGTGTGATAAAATTCTATCAAAGTGTTGGGTTTGTTGTATATGAGCTGTAGGAATTTTTCTGTTGAGTATCGTTAATCTTGATCTCAAAATCCAATGTGGGCACTATTAAAAATAAAGATCAATGCTTGATTTTAGCCATCCTTCCATGGTATGACTAGGGTTTCCACGAAATGGCTATATTTTTTGCGCAAAATTTGCGCTATTTTCGCGCAATTATTTTTTTTGCGAACTTTTGCGCATGAAACACAATGAGTTTTGCGCAATTTTTACTACGCAAATTGCGCAAAACCGGAAATATTTTTTTGCGAATTTTTTCGTATGAAACTAAAATAGTTTTAAGAAATTTTTTTGCGCGATTTGCGCAAAACCGAAAATATTACGCAAACCGTAACTTTTTGAGCAAATTGACGAAATTTGAAATTTTATGCACAGAATTAAACAACGGAAGATTTATTCAACTATTACATACAAAAAAATGGTTAACAAAAAAGTATGCTTAAACTACTCTCAATTGGTTACTTTATTTTAAAAAGTTTAAATTATTCAAATAGAAATTAAGAGACTGAGAAACTTGGCAATATTTAAATCCTATTAAATTAATTTCAAGTGACCCTAAATGCAAAGATGACAATTCACAACGGTACCCTTAAAAACATTGCCTGATCAAGTATGAATTTTATTCTTAAAGGAACTGAGTTTTTGTCACAAACTCTACTTTTCTAATCTTTATATCTTTGCTACCCAATGTCGTAGACCTTTTATATTTCAAACTAAGAATTCTGTTAGACCAAATAATCTAAGTTTGAAATATTAAGGGTTTACATCATCAGATTGTAAAGATATAGGGACTAGACAATTTTAGTTTGTGACAAAAACTTAGTTCCTTTCCGAAATCTTTTTAATCCCATATAAAATATGCAAGAAAGTAACCAATGCCTGAAGAATCAACTTTAAAGAAGTAGGCGTGGCCAAAGCTAAAACTGTCCAGACTTTTGGGTTGCCAGGTTTGAAAAGAAGGACAAGGCTAAATTGAGAATTCTTAACTTTTAGTCCTCTTTTACTTTTTGATGCTGGAATTTACAGTTTATTTCCCAAGTAATACTAATTTTAATACTAATTTGATGCATTTATTTTAATACTAATTTAATACCATAGATAAAGATAGATTGCGCATAAGACGACATTTTTCATCTTGAAAGATATAAATGTACAGAGATGTTTTAAAGATATTCCTATTATATAGATTAACTAGGTTGGTTGTGAACATTGACAGTTCTTATGTCATGAGTACTTACGGTGTACATGAGTTCTGTAGAGAGAAATTTAAGTTAGTATAGTCCTTCTCATGTCCTTCTTCAGTGAAATATTGTTGTTCAAATAGTTCCATTCCTGGAGTTTTTTTACACTTGTTCTATGAAATCCATTAAAACACCAAATCACCCCGCTTATCATTGAAGTACACTTTAACCCCTAGAAGTATGAGTTCGCGGACTGTACAATTCTTGGTGATTTTGCGTATACATAAGCTATCTGTGTTTATTTATTTATCTATGTTTAATACTAATATCACTTATATCACAAATTGAATGTAAAACAAATAAAAATTGAACTTTTAAGTTTTTTATTTATATTAAAGAACCTTTAGAGATATTTGTTGATTATATATCGAGCTAGTAATGTTTGCGCAAAACGCCAAAAAAAATTATAGTTTAATTTGCTGAATTTGCATATGATTGTAACAAAATTGCGGAATTGCGCAAAACTCGTGTTGCGAAAAAGCCGTAAAGGACAATTTTGCGCGAAATGACTTTTAAGAATGATTTCTCTAATCAGTAAAACAAGAAATAAGTAAATAAATAATAATGAATATTAATTAAACCTAGTTAATAACAGTGCTCCCAGGGAGGTGGGGTGATTTTATTAAAACTTTTGAAATAACATATTTTTTTCTTTGAAAATAGATGATTTTTTTCAGATCTTTTATGTATTTCTTAGATTTCCTAATCAGTCGTTGAACAGGGAAGAGAATAGCGGAGGGTGAACTAAATATAAATATACTTCAAACAAAACAGAAAAGAAAAGGAGAAGAGAAACAAAGAGAAATACAAAGAAAATAAAATGTATCTAAGGATAAAAGGATCATTCAAAAATTGTCTGAAAGTTTCCTGATATGATCGATGATCGCCAGACGAATTCCCACATTCCGTTTACAGATCTCAACAATATGATCAACAAGTTGATCCTCAGACCTAGATATATAGATATAAAGATAGATAGATAAAAAGATAGATAGATTATAAATATAGATAAATAGACATTCCGCTATAGATAAGAACAAAGGTGGAATGTCTTCATCAAAAAAATTGAATTTTTATTTATTAACGTTATGCTTCATTTATACGTAATCTTAAGAACATGGGGGGATTTCTTAACATCATTTAGAATATTTTCAACCAAATTTTTAAAATAAGATTTTACAAAAAAAATGTAAACTGAATCAATGCAATTCTGTTTAATCTTGATTGTTTCTGTCAAATGAAGTTTTTCCCTTAGGTTCACAGATTTAATAAACAACATACTACATTACCTAAATAGGTAACAATAGTGTAAGCTTATTTTCCCCTTAGGTTCACAATTTTAATAAACAACATACTACATTACCTTAATAGGTAACAATAGTGTAAGCTTATTTTCCCCTTAGGTTCACAATTTTAATAGGTAACAATAGTGTAAGCTTATTTTCCCCTTAGGTTCACAATTTTAATAAACAACATACTACATTACCTAAATAGGTAACAATAGTGTAAGCTTATTTTAATAAACAACATACTACATTACCTAAATAGGTAACAATAGTGTAAGCTTATTTTTTGGTAGTTTGTTCGATTTAATCAGCTAACTCTTAACTCTTAAGAGTTAGCTGATTAAATTATATATAAATATGTTAGCTACAGCGGATTAAATTATATATAAATATGTTAGCTATAGCTGGCCAAACAGCTAGACCAAACGGCTGACATTTTTTTTTGAGGGAACCCAATGCTACACTAGGGGTTGACATTTTTTTCAAATTCAAGATATTTGTTCCCAAGTAAATCCGGGCAGTTAGTGATCATTATTGAATTTACCTGATTGGAAAAATGATATCAAGAGAGAGAGTATCCGCCCCTGACTTTCTTACTGCACATTCAATAGCCTTGCAATAGTTGGATTTCAAAATAAAAACAAATTTTTTTGGAATCCGATGAAAAACACGCTTTGACGTGTTTTTGCTTGACCCTCCAAACGGGCAGCCGTGGTACATTTGAATTTCCGAGCCGGGTCAACCTTTCCTGTCCCAGTTTGTACTGTACCTAGCTCTATGGACAGGACTAGCCGGTGCAACAAGGTTGACGCGGTCAGACTTTAGGTTGAATTTACTTTTACTAAAGGGTCAGAGGTGCATGTCCATACAATTAAGATGGCTATGCCGGATCAGGTAGCAACGGTACCTTAGTTAGCTTTATATAATCAAGTATAAATAAGAAATTAAAGTTTATAGGTTTGTAAACGAATTATTCTTCCCACAAGAACATCTAAAGAAATTATCAGAAAGAAACACAATTTTAACTTTAGAAAAACAAAAATATTGTCTTAATTGATTATCAATAAAGGTTACTGGGGTGCCAATTGTGAATGGGAAATCGATGCTATTTTTCCATAAAGGCTCACTTAAAATTACGCCCCCAGATTGTAAAGATGCCGTAAAATATTTATGAAAAAATTAATTGTTAGAAACAAACATGTTATTAGAAATAATGGAATTGATTAAAGAACAACAATCAAAGATAAAGATGATAACACTGATGATAATGATACCTTAGTACAAGCAGAGTAGGTATGAGAGTTAAGTAGCAGAATATCTTCAGGCTCAAGGATCAGGTTCTTCACGATAGTATTTACTCCAACAGTAGCATTCGGAACATACACTACAAATAGTAGCATTCGGAACATACACCATATAAATGCATTGATTCTTTGCCACCAATTCAGATTTTCTAATCTCTATATCTTTGAAACTCAATGTCGTCGAGGTTATACATTTCGAAATATGAATTCTGTTAGATCTAATAAATTAAATTTGAAATATCATAGCTGTACAGTGTTCACTTTCAGATTACAAAGATAAAGGGAAGAGAATATTTTGCCAATAAAACCAGACCTCTTAAACAATTCGAAACAACTAAATTTTTACATTTTTTTCGAAATCTCCGATTGAAAAATTTGCAAGGTTTGAAAGTTTATTACTTTTTGCCACGAAAACACAGATATGCAATAAAAAATAGTTGTAAATTACAAAAACCAAAAAAAAAATATTGCCGAAATATGCAAAAAAAAACATCATTATAGCATACAATTTGCAAAGAAATAAACAGCAGAATCTACAAAATAGGATTTATACTAAAGCCATTTCAAAGATAAACTCAAGTGAGCAAATATTCTAATCAAGTAAGGAAAGTAAATAAAAGAGCATTTTTGGGAATGATGCATAAGGATGTCAACGTTTTCGTTTTTCAGAAAAACGACGACGAAAAATCAAAAACGAAACGATCGTGATTTAAAAACGATCGTTTTAAAAAAAAGTTCGATTTTTAAAAATGGTCGTTTTTATAAAATTCGTCGTTTCGTTAACGATCGTTAACGAAGAGAGGAAACCGACCTAAAGGGCATCTGTACTTTTCATTGAGTAGTTTTTAAGAAAATATCAAGGAGTTTTAACTCCCCCACAACTTTTAAACTTCATGTAAGACGACATTCAATAAAGTTGCATGCAATTTTTTTCCCCAAAAACGACCGTTTTGATAAAGTTCGTCGTTTCGTTAACGATCGTTAACGACAACCCTTCGTTAACGATCGTTAACGACGACCCTTCGTTAAAGATCGTTAACATAATTGTCAATAATTTTTTTTTTTCAAAAACGATCGTTTTTTTTAAAACAATCGTATAAAAAACGGTCGCAAATCGTTTTAATAAAAACGATCATTTTCAAAAACGATCGTTATTCGTTTTCTAAAAGTTCAAAACGAGTGGGTCGTTTTTAAAAACGATCCTTTTTGAATACGAAACAAAAAACGATCGTTTACCGATCTTTTAACGATCGTTTACAAAAACGATTAACAACCCTAGATGCATGGTATGCTTAGTAGATTTTAAATTTATTACCTATATTCTGTGGGTGTGCTCCCACAAACTGTGATTAAACTTCTATACTTTGATCATAAAGAAGTTCCATGTCTTGTCTGTTCAAACAATTAGAGATCTAACTAGGGCTGGGCACGTAATTAATTTTTTAATCCGTTCGTTTATCAGTGTACCGTGCCGACTTTTAGACAGCTAGAGCAAGCTGTAGAGTTTACATTTCACACTGACTATTAAAATATAGACGGGATAGTACAAGAGTATACATTATAAACAGACTACTGACGGGATAGTACAAGAGTATACATTTATATAAAGACAATTGACGGGACAGTACAAGAGTATACATTTATATACAGACAATTGACGGGACAGTACAAGAGTATACATTATATACAGACTACTGACGGGACAGTACAAGAGTATACATTATATACAGACTACTGATAGGACAGTACTAGAGTATACATTTTATACAGACTACTGACGGGACAGTACAAGAGTACACGTTATATACAGACTACTGACGAGACAGTTCAAGAGTATACATTTTATACAACTACTGACGAGACAGTACAAGAGTAAACATTATATGCAGACTACTGGCGGGATAGTACAAGAGTATACGTTATATACAGACTACTGACGGGATAGTACAAGAGTATATATTTTATACAGACTACTGATGACGGGACGGTACAAGAGTATACATTATATACTGACTACTGACGTGACAGTACAAGAGTATACATTTATATACAGACAATTGACGGGACAGTACAAGAGTATACATTATATACAGACTACTGACGGGACAGTACAAGAGTATACATTATATACAGACTACTGATAGGACAGTACTAGAGTATACATTTTATACAGACTACTGACGGGACAGTACAAGAGTACACGTTATATACAGACTACTGACGAGACAGTTCAAGAGTATACATTATATACAACTACTGACGAGACAGTCCAAGAGTAAACATTATATGCAGACTACTGACGGGATAGTACAAGAGTATACATTATATGCAGACTACTGACGGGATAGTACAAGAGTATACATTATATACTGACTACTGACGGGATAGTACAAGAGTATATATTATATACAGACTACTGAAGACGGGACAGTACAAGAGTATACATTATATACAGTTTACTTAAGCCAAGACGGTACAGTACATTCCAAATGAATCACCGAGATTAAAGTGTAGTGCTGAGGTGAATTTAGGTAAATTAACGTAGCAAACATTTTTCTTTTAGTTAGGTTATATTAGGCCCTAAATGATGTAAATCCTCTGTTTAAAAAAAATATTTGTGACGTTTGTCCTTTTTAGACTTCCGGTATATTCTTAATAAACACTAAAAAAATGTTTTCATCCATTTATACAATTTTCAGTCCATTGCAAAAATTGTGTTCATTTAAGGAACATTGCCCAGCAAAACCACAGAAAATCTTCAAAGTTTTTGTACAGCAAAATCATATTTAAATTAATTGCAAATCAACGGGATGAATATTGATTAATATAAACAAAGTAGCTTCTTTTTTTAAAGTAAGAATACGTTGAGTGACAACAACTGACAACTGAGACTGTTTTCTGGAAAAAGTGGCATAGGAATAATGTATTATCGCATGAATGTTTTACAAATGTAAAAGTATATTGTTTCTCGAATTTGTTCTTTTCCTGAACCAACGGTCTGGATTTGCTTCCATCAATCTGAGTAGTCGTTCTCTTTCCTAAAGTAGACTTGGAGTAAGTAAAAACCAATCCACTTGCGTTTTTCAAATCTTGAAGGCTCAAGTCTCCGAAGGCTGAAGATTTTCTAAGTTTTGCGAATAAGATTATATCAAAACATTTAAAATCTTTGGAACTATCTGTAGTGTTAAAATCGATTAGATTTATAAAATGAACACCTGGAAATACCATTCACATGTGAATCTACCTTGCATAAAGGTTTACGAACGGTCCTATAACTACCTTTGAGTATAGATTTAGAAACGGCCCCTTACCTATCTTGAATATAGGTTTTGGAAAGGTCCTATACCTACCTTGAGTACAGGTTTAGGAACGATCATATATCTACCTTGAGTCGGGTTCAGGAACGACTCCATACCTACCATGAGTAAAGCTTTAGGAACGGTCTCATATCTACCTTGAGTACAGGATATTGAACGGCCCTATATCTACCCTAGATACAGGTTCAGAAACAGTCCTATATCTACATTAAGTACAGGTTCGGGAACGGCCCCATATCTACCTTAAGTACATGTTTTGGAACGGTCCCATACCTACCTTGAGTACAGGTATAGGAACGGCCCCATACCTACCTTGAGTACAGGTATAGGAACGGCCTCATACCTACCTTGAGTACAGGTATAGGAATGGCCCCATAACTACCTTGAGTACAGGTATAGGAACGGCCCCATACCTACCTTGAGTACTGGTATAGGAACACCCTCATACCTACCTTGAGTACAGGTATAGGAACGGCCCCATAAGATCCATGATTTGTGAAAATAGTTCCCTCCTCTAGGCAAAACTGGGATCTCAGTACTGAACCCAGTTTAGGAAAATTTTCCTCTCCCATTTTTCTTAAAATAAAATTTTATTCTTTTCACTCAATCCTGTTTAAGAATTTGTATAATGTTTATTCATTGTAAAATACACCAAATACACATTAAAGATAGAGGTCTGTATTTTATTATTAGCAGGCCTTGAAAAGTTGGACTAAGGGAACCCCCCCCCCCCCCTCCTCCATCCATATCAGGATAGGGTTTACATTTTTGGTAATCAGATCAACACGATAAAAAAAGTTGGTTGTACACCCATGTCGGGCAAATAAAGTGATTTCGGTAAAGTCCTTAGATTTTTATATCAAAGATTTAAACAAATCATAAAATAATGATTTGCTCTCAGCTTTTCTTTTTATTTTAAAGATTGTCACACAAAGATGGGAATGCGAGATTCACAATGGTACCCTTAGAAGCTTTGTCTGATCAAGTATGATGTAGACTTATGATTATAGAAATTAATTATTTTCAATTGTTTTTTCTCAAAAAAAGTGACTTGCCACATTTCTTTACTCCAGAAAAACGTATTATTGGAATTATCAGAATTTCTCACTTTCAAACTAAGAACAACAACGGTATCTTCCACATTTTTAATCAGATAAAGGTTTCAAGAGTCGGTAAACTCTAGCATTGCCATCCATGGAGGGTCACTTGAAATTACGCTTACAGTCCCTTTACTATTTTGAAAGTTGTTTAAAGGATATTTAACGGTAAATAAGCTTAAAGACTGCCAAAAACAACAATGCGCTCAAATTTCATAAAAAGAGAAACAGCTAGAGAGCTTAATCTTTTGTGATGAACTTTAAAAATCTAGTTTTTTTGTAAATATAAAAAAAACTCTTAGTTAGCTTCACATATTCTCCTCAATATCAAAGATTGTCAAACCTCTAAAATTATGGTCTTAATCCAGTGTCCTAATTTAATGAATTTTAGCCGCGTCTCAAATTCGTCAAAATCCGGTTTCAATTGAGCGCCGGCTTAAATTCATTGAATACAATTATAAGTGGAACCAACCATACTTGAGTAGCCTCTCAAATTTAAGCCGCGGCTCAAATTCTTTAAATTCGGGCTCAGTGAAAGTAAACAGAAGACAATAGAAAGCAATAGAAAGGAACACATGTAGATTACATTTTTATTTTCACTAGAAATTCAAGGCGCTTAGCGCCCTTCTCTAGCCTTAGAGGGCGCTTCGCGCCCATCTCCTAAATTAATTGTGAACATGTTCTCTTTGTGTACATCGTAAAACAAAACAAAAATAATTCGCGGGTTTTCACAAAAAATTTCGCGGATTTTCAAAATTTTAAAAAATTTAATGACGATCGAATTTTGACGGAGACAAATATTTGAAATTTTGATGATTCATAAACCTTCCCTGGAGTCCCTAGATGTCCCACAAAAAATTTATTGAATACAAACAAACAAACAAACAAACAGACAAACAGACAGACAGACAAGCCAAATTTATATATAGATTGAATAAAATTTCCTACTTCAATATTGGAAGATTAAAATTCTTAATAGAAATTGAATTATTTCCTTTTTCTCGGCAAATAAAAATTGTAATTTATTCTAAATTCAAATTAGGAGGAGTCATGGAAAAAAATAGAATTGTAGCTAGAGTTACAACATTATTTTGAAAACAAAAACAAATTGAAATTTAGATGTTCAGTCGAAAACCCGTGTTTTTATAAATTTAAAATTAGACACTAATGTTATTATAGTTTCCCCTTTACACATATCAACATTCAATTGAAATATATCATCACATGTTTATTTTTTAAACAAACCACAGTTTTAAATGAAACTTAAAAATAGATAAGATATTCTTAGATAAAAAACAACAGGTTGAGGTTGCATTCAGAGCTCTTAAGCAAGAATCTATGAGATTTTTACCAATTACTTTATTGGTCCAACTTTGTTACCTCGTAGCTTCTTTAGTTTGATTTTACGCAAAAGTATGAGAAACCTAATTTATCCGTATTAAATATTCAAAACTTTTTCGTTCCTCTTAACATAACTCTTCAATAAATAAAGTTAAGTACACTTTACTTAAGTTTACCGTGTGCAGTTAAGTTCACATCAGGAATAAGTGTTTATCAACACTTCAAAAGGGAAATTTACTGTTTAAAACAGCGTAAATCTCTGTATTTTCAAAATGTCACATTCTCAACTTTGCTCAACATACAAAAAAAAATCTCTTAAAACACAATTGTATCATTAAAATTACAATTTAGAAAGACTTTTCTGTGAAGCTACCTAAATATTTTTGGACACAGTGTTTTTATCACATTCTTGTATAAAGGTTGAAATATAAAAAATAACTGCGGTGTAGAATATATAGGGCTGTGTAAAGATAATGTAGAAAGCCGATGAACCGGATTTTCTGGTTGCCAGGCAGATATGCAGGCAGTCATAGAACGTATAGTCGTAGACCGATTTAACATCTTTTAGCAATTTTAAAGATCGAATACGGAATTGAAAATATACCCATGAAAGCTTCCGGGAACCCAGCTTGGGCTGGCATTAAACTTTTACCTTAAAAGTCAAGCTGTTCAATTTAAACTTTTAAAGTTTAAGATAATTTTGTTGCTTTCAAGTTCCCTCATCAAATGCTGAGACGAATCGGTCAAAGGGTTCCTGAGTTATGATTGGACAAACAACAAACAAACAGAGTTTACCAATTTATAAATATATATACACTGGTTTCAGGAGAAGAAAATATTTCCATTTACTGTTTAGCGCCGATTTAAGGATATATCTCTAATTGGATAATGAGATGGATAGAAAGAAAGATGTTACCGCCATGCAATTTTTATTGGTTCAGAATAGACACCAAACACATGATGACTGAACCCTGATTGGATCAGGCGCTAATGGACTCGGCATACTAGAGTGAAGGATTAATCTCTAATTGAGATAGATAGAAAGATAGATGATACTGCCAAACTATTTCTATTGGTTCAGAATAGACACCAAACACATGATGACTGAACCCTGATTGGATCAGGCGCTAATGGACTCGGCAAACTAGAGTTAAGCAGAGTGCGAACACTAGCTTTTGTATTCTAAATCCGCCAGAATTTTCTCATCTTGAATATATTTTCCGGTCTCTTATGGTCAAAACTTAAAGATTTTTGACCAATAAAAAGAAATTGAGTCTTTGTCACAAACTTCCATTTTCTAATCCCTGTTAAAAGATCGATCAATCTAAGTTTTGAAATATTAAAGATTTACACCAGCTGGTTGCAATGATATAGAGATTAGAAAATTTGAGTTGATGGCCAAGTCTCAATTCTTTTTATGCTGTATACTTTAAGAATAGAATGATTATAACTAATTCCGTTTTAGTAAATGTCAAAATGTGTATGGACTAAAACAATGTTGACAACTTTA
Source organism: Eurytemora carolleeae (assembly GCF_000591075.1). NCBI lineage: Eukaryota > Metazoa > Arthropoda > Copepoda > Calanoida > Temoridae > Eurytemora > Eurytemora carolleeae. Next base: position 2,642 of record NW_019397062.1, on the reverse strand, counting down.
AAGCATATTTTTTCAGCAATTTCTGAATAATTATTTAATTGATAAACTTAATTTATCATATTCATTCTCATTGCATAGCATCTCAATTGTAAGTGAGGTAGGGTTTGCTCTATGAATTACATCTCTATTGTTCAAGTTCAAGATGATTATTATCAGTTTTGGTTTAAAGGTAACAGTAAAAGTAAAGGTAAAGGTAAAGGTAAAGGTAAAGGTAAAGGTAAAGGTAAAGGTAAAGGTAAAGGTAAAGGTAAAGGTAAAGGTAAAGTTAAAGGTAAAGGTAAAGGTAAAGGTAAAGGTAAAGGTAAAGGTAAAGTTAAAGGTAAAGGTAAAGGTAAAGGTAAAGGTAAAGGTAAAGGTAAAGGTAAAGGTAAAGGTAAAGGTAAAGGTAGAGGTAAAGGTAAAGGTAAAGGTAAAGGTAAAGGTAAAGGTTTTCATAAATCCAGAACGTGACCAGTCCTAGTTCTGTCTGCTCTGCAGAAAATACAGATTTCTGAGGTCTTTAAAGGGACTGTTAAGCCTACATATTTTAGGAGGTGATCGTGACAAATAATAGTTTTATTTAATTTCCCTGTTCCCCAACAAAAATTTAAAGCAAATCGGTTAAGAGGTCCATGAGTTATGCTCGGGATACAAAAAAAAAAACAGAGATTACAACTTTATGCATATTGGGAAGGGAGAGGGTAAGGGGGGGGGGTGTTGTCGTAATAGCTGTACTGTGATGTTGATTATATTATTAGTGAATGTATTGAGTAATATTAATTATATTATTTGGATACCAAGATATGAAGTAAGTTTGGTAGATACACCACTAACCAAGATATACACAACCAACCAACCTCCAGGGACTGCAGATGTACTTTACCCTCAAAAGCGTTGTCAGGTTAAGTAAGAATGTACATTAATATTAGTTGTTACAAAACTGACCTGCTGACTAAAACTGTCAAAATAATCTTTAAAAAACGACCATTTCTTCCATATTTTTGAACAAATTAATGTATTTGAAAAGTAAAAATATGATTTATCCACTATATATGTAATATGTAATGTATAAAAAAGACGTATTGATTTGAACATTTTTTGTAATTATGTAATATGTGCTGCAGATACTTACTAATTGGTCTACAGGGTTACCCACAAAGGATAAGACTTGAATAAAAACCTACAATTTTCTAAAAATGACGATTTGAAGGTTTACTTAAAAAACTGCGGGAAATCTTGAACGTAAGTAGATAAAAAACTGGAAAAGTCTTCTCTGAAGTCTCATTCTTTGTGGGTAACCCTGTCTCATATAAAGTTGAGATGGATGTATTTATGTATAGTTAGTGTTATGTCGCACTTTTGTCTCTAGTACATTCTCTATGTGCGTCCTGAATGTTTGATCTGAATGTGCGTCCTAATTAGCCCGAATACAGAACCCGGCCCTGATTTACAAAGCTAATTTCTCTCGCTGTCTGTGTGTTATGTGTCTGTCTGTGATTATCTATCTATCTTCATATTTTGATTTTCCTTTATGTTTATCAGTATATCCCTATATATCCCTCTCTCTTTATAAAGTGAGGGCGTATTTGTATATTAACACCCTTTAGAACCTGAATTGGGACAGTTCGCATCGTAATTGGGCTTTTATCCAATCAATTATATTGGGATATTGTGCTTATCTCTATCTATCTATCTATCTTTCTATCTATCTATCTATCTATCTATCTATCTATCTATCTATCTTTCTATCTATCTATCTATCTATCTATCTATATATCTATCTATCTTTCTATCTATCTATCTATCTATCTATCTATCTATCTATCTATCTATCTATCTATCTATCTATCTATCTATTTATCTATCTATCTATCTATCTATTTATTTATCTATCAATCTAACTATCTATCTGTCTTTATATTTATCTATCTTTCTATCCATCTATCTATCTATCTATCTATCTATCTATCTATCTATCTATCTATCTATCTATCTATCTATCTATCTATCTATGTATGTATCTATCGATCTATCAAAAAGTTTTGGATCGTCTTTACAATCTCATCCATTGTGGGTAACCCTATATCTATCGATTTTAAATCTATGTATCTACCTAGTACCTATATCTCTACATATTTCTATATTTATGTGTATATATATCTACTGAACTATTAAGTTGTCTATCTAAATCGAAATAACGAATAGTTTGGTTTAAATTACGAACAAACGAATGTTAGGGATATATATACAAATTTCTCTAATCATAATTTCGAATAAAATGTTTGTAATTTCGATTTCGAATTTCGATTAAGATGTTTATGCTTTCGGTCTGTTCGATATAGCGAACAAAATGTTTTGAAAAGTGTAATTACACATCTAATAAATACTAAGGTTCTATCCATCTATCTTATTCTAACTTTTATATATCTGTATCTTATATCTATTTGTCTAACTATCTCTGTTATAAAAATGTCGGGATTGTAATATGAAGCTAATACCTTATTAAAGAAGAATTTAGGATCAATTGGGGATAGACAGATAATTAGCTAGGCATATAGTTAGATAGATAGATAGATAGATAGATAGATAGATAGAGAGACAGATAGATAGATAGATAGATAGATAGATAGATAGATAGATAGATAGATAGATAGATAGATAGA
>NW_019397061.1:74346-110835 GCF_000591075.1 Eurytemora carolleeae | reverse complement strand
GAGTTTGGCCCACTTTAGTATTTAATCACTTTGCATGAATGCAGGGTGAGACATTTCTATATTCTTCAATTAAAGGAAATTAATCTTGGCAACAAACTCAAATATTCGAATCTCTTTATCATTGCAACCCTCTTAAAATATATTTATTCTTGCGTTTGCTTTGAAATACCGTTAAGTATTTTTTTTTATAAATGGATCGACCCTGAAAATTTAATAAAGATATCTTGATCAGTTATAATAATTATGAATAATACATTCTTGTCAATATTTCTACTCGTTATCATTATACAGTGTAAACCAATGTAATTAATGAACTCAATTATTTTTCAGGCACTTATTCCTTATTTGACAAAAAAGAATAAGGAATTTCATACCAAACCATTATGCTTTAAAGCATTAGTTGGTAATTATGTTCATGTTTATAAAACTTTTAAATTTTTAAAGTATTGATGTAATGCAAATTAATAGTTTACCGAATATGAAACACAGGAATTGTGGAACGTGTACACTGTAAACAGAACAATTTCGCAGAATAATTTGATTTTTAACCTACGGTCAACTATATTTGCTTTATAACAACATCAAATACACGTACATAAGATTGCTTAAAAGTCGTTTTTCGATCCCACAGTTTTATAGGTCTCAATCATCAATGTTAAAAAAAATAGTATCTGATTACTTCACCTATATATTCCAATTTTATTATTCTTGTTTCTCTCATGTCGTTGAATTTTGACAGTTCAAACAATGAATTTTGCTGGATCAAATAGTTAATGTTTCCTTCAGGTTAAAAAGATTGAAGAAGTGAAAAATTATATTTTGAGGTGAGTAATCAGAGCTAAAAACTTTAGAATAGTGGATATCGAGATTAATGCTTGATCCTCTCTTTTTCTTAATATCGAGACTAACCTAATCTTGTCCTTGTATCCTTAAAAGTGTAAACAAACAACACGCCATTTAAGATTAATGTACAGAAACGGGAGGGCTCTCTGATTTTAAAATACCGGTTTTTTGATTTGTCTCTACTATATCCAAGAAAGAACGGTTTAAGAAAAAAATCAAAAGTGTGTTCGTTGGATTCTCAGATTAAGTAATTGAGATTAAGGATATCTCATTCTAGAGTTTTCAGCTCTGTTTCTTTAAATATGTAACAAGAAATTAACTGGTATGAAACTAGTCTAAGTTTATACCATATGTAATGATGGAATGGATTCATGTCTCCCACAATACAGATGGTTACTGTCCGGATGTAGGTGTTCTAATCCAGGTATGGGGAATAGTAAAGCCTACTGGAGGTTGGGTTTAATATTGTTTTTGATGGATTTTCACTGCATGGTTGGAATTGGCGAATTTCGGGATTTAATTAGAATGAGACTCAACATTCTCCATTAAAACTAACCAAGGTCTGGTTTTTACTATCAGGCCTAACGCTGCAAGTCGAGTATAAGGGCCGGAATCACGTGACGGCACAAACGTTGTGTCAGCTGATTCTTAAGTTGTTGGTGGTGGAAAAATCGTCGAAGCGGCTGAACCGATTGGATCTTAAAAGGTGTTGTTCTGTTTTGACGTTCCAAACAAAAAAATACAAAGATGGAAAACCTGCGAAATATCTAAAATTGTTATTCTTTAAAGGGCTTTAAGGAAAGAGCAGTAAAGTATCAATTAAAGGGACTGTAAGCGTAATTTTAAGTGACCCGGCCCCCATGCAAAATGACGATGCAGGATTTACTTTGGTACCCTTGAAAGCTTTGTCTGATCAAGTATAAATTATGTATCAATGTTTTTGTTACTTTAAAATATTAATTTTAATTTGTAGCTTCTCTGCGAAAGTGAAATGCACATTTCTTGTTTATAAGAAGCAATGGAAGAACTCACAGAAATTAACACTTTTCGAGTCAGAAAAACGACGGTAGCTTCCCCTTTTTGATTAGATTACAATTATAGGGTACCGTTGTAAATCGGGTATTGTCATCTTAGCATGGAGGGTCACTTAAATACACGCTTAAGGTTCGTGTATAACTCTAAAAAGGTTGAGAATATGAATTAAAATTCCTTAATCTTATGTAGGCATTTCTTGGTGCTGGATATTATACTGTTGGATTTGATCTAAACAAAGCTAGGTGAAGACTAAAAGCATTTATAAAAAATGAAAACTATTTATTGTCATCAAAGTCTTAGAATCTTAAAGAGACTTTACACCTAGTTTCAAGAGACCCTTAATTTAGCAGTAATGTTTAAGTTACAGGGTGTCCCCAAAAACATGGGAATTCGTCTTTGTTATGAATTAGCATTGCAATACCTAATTTCAAAAGCCATATAATATTATTATGTCTGCTAGAGTTTATTTTATGAAAACGGTAAATGGCTGTAAAGATGTGTCTATAATGTCTCCGCAAGATGAACAGTGAAGACGGACAAGTTTACACTGGTTGTATACTGTAATTTTCTTGTTTTACTCGTATGCAGTCAAAACATAAACAAACAAAATGTCAACATAGCAGACGAAACTCTTACAGATTACAGCTTTCTCAGTAGGTCTCACTATACTAAATCAAAGAATTATTTAAAAAGACGATATCGAATTCGTCATTGAATTCCCATGTTTATTGGGACACCCTGTACAATAGTGCCTGTACCTTTAAACCTAGAATATGGCAAAGTCGTTTTTCTATCACAACGTGTTGAATTCTAACAATTTCCTCCATTATTTCCGTAGCATAAATAATCACTTAATCACAAAAACCACAAATCAATTTTTCGTGAGAAAACGTTATCTCATTGATCCTTGTTCAAACAAAGATTTTATGGGTATCGTTTTCAATATAGCATACCAATTCATAAAGATCGGTCACTTGAACTAACATGTCCATGTTCCTTGAACTTACAGGTACAGATTCTTGAAATTACATGTCCAGTTTCTTGAAATTACATTTCCAGTTCCTTGAAATTACGTGTCCAGTTCCTTGAAATTACATGTCCAGTTCCTTGAAATTACATGTCTAGTTCCTTGAAATTACATATCAAGTTTCTTGTAATTACATGTCCAGTTCCTTGAAATTACATGTCCAGTTTCTGAAATTACATGTCCAGTTCCTTGAAATTACATGTCCAGTTCCTTGAAATTACATATCAAGTTTCTTGTAATTACATGTCCAGTTCCTTGAAATTACATGTCCAGTTTCTGAAATTACATGTCCAGTTCCTTGAAATTACATTTCCAGTTCCTTGAAATTACATATCAAGTTCCTTGAAGTCGTTTGTCGTTTAAAAAAAATGCATAATAACTTTAAACATTTTAGCCTGACTAATGAAAAATCTTGGAACAATATATTGTGGGTTCATAAAGAAGCAGCGAGACAGTTCTGATGCTTTAAAGGGCCCAGACTCACTCATCTTTAGAGGACTTGGAAAATATTGTATCTAGTATATTTTTGCTAATATTGTTTTGGTTTTGTTTTTATTTAAATAAATTACATAAGTTCTAAAGAGATATAATTAAAAAATTTAATCTCGTACTGTTGTATCAAGTAAATTTTAAAGGTCGTCGTCTCTTATGGACATCTTTCGGTTGTATTACATGCACCCAACGTTACATCCGTCCTTCGATACTTCGGACTTAACCACAGTACCCACACGTGGTTGGACCGTTAAACTGTATGTCGGATACACACTCAATTGAAAAAATGTTAGTTTATCCGACCTACTGCAGGACTTTTGTAGGTCGGATGCACTAGTATTTGTAGGTCAGATGAACAACCTTAGCCCATAAATTGTCTTTTCCTTACCTAACCTCACATATCGGCTTTCACTTTGTCAATTTGAAAACTGTGGCCGCAGCGCTCTAAAGTGTTCATCCGACCTACAAAACTATGCGTCTGACCTACAAAATGTGTGCATCCGACCTACAAAAGTTGTTCATCAGACCTACAAAAAGTGTGCATTCGACCTACAGAAGTATGTGCATCCGACCTACAAATTTGTGTGCAAAGGGAACAGCGAGATCCAATTGTGGTAGCACACTGTTAACTATACATACTGACAAGATCTGCAGCTCATGTGTAGTTTATAGGATTAACAAAATAGAATGTACACCCAACCTACAGCTGTTGTAGGTCCGATGTTGCAGTATGTCCGAAATATAATAGGACGCAGGACTCACGGAAGCACTGTAGGACAGAAATGCTCTGGGACCCAAGTTACATTAATTCCATCTTTCAGCGGTATTGTATTTGAGTAAAAATCAAAAATTATATTTTCATCATGGTTTTGTAAAGATAAAGGCTTGTTTTGTTGAATTATAACTCTGAAAAAAGTTAAACAAAATAAAGTAACTCATTAACCCTATTCCTGCTGGGGGGGGGGTCAATTTGCCCCCCCCCCCCTGTAGTTTTTTTTACATAACTCAAAAAGTATTGGTCTGAGGCTGTTGAAATTTTCTGACTTTTCCTACATACCCAAAGCCCTCCATTTAGGCCTAAAACCGGGCTTTAATACTAACTGCCTGAGTCCTCAGGCACACTGCCTGAATGACTGCTTTTTCCTGTAACAAACTAAATCTTTGTTTTGACCCACTTCCACTTGTCAGATTTTGATAAGATTTAGCTTTTTGGAAAGCCTTTGACATAAGGAAACAAATTGCACAAATTTTACGAAAATAAATTGCAAACTTTTTGCAAACAACCTGTCAAAGGAAATTTGCACATTTTTAGTTTTTCTTGATTAAAAATTAGGTTATTTAAAATTTTGCAAAAGTTTTTGCATATTTGAAATGGCATGGTCAAGGGCTTTTCAAAAATGTATAATTTTTCATTTTTTGGACAAATTTTTTTTGCAAACATTTTTACTATGTAACTGGATTTTGCGATAAAAATTTCAATTTTTGCAAATTTGCAATTTTTTTGCAGATTCTAAAAGTAGAGCACAAGAGCTTTCCAATAATGTATCATTTGTCATATTTGGACACCAAACATGGGATTTAGAGGGGGGGAGGTCAAATTGACCCCCCCCCCCAGCATATCCTGGTTTTCAAGTACCCCAGCATAGGGTTAAGCAGCATGTAGTATGTAGTTTGTACACGTGTATACAAAAATATAAAGATTTGAAGGCTAAACTTTGTTTTCTACTTTGCATTTACTTTAAAATTTGGCCCCCCTAAAAAAAGTTTACCACTGCAATTCCTCAAGGGACCAAGATTGTAAAAAAAACTGGTTAAGTTTTGTAGCACCCTGAACTAAACAGGGTTTTTTTTTTATCAATTTGAGTTCAATGCGTTTTCCTAATTTTTCACTGAAAACGCACCAAACAAAAATAATTAAAAAAGAAAACAGGAAGAATCAATGTTTAATTTGTCAAAATGGAATTGAAAGTTCCAGCTTTAGAACCGAACCATTAAATCAACACGTGATACAGCTGTCTCGGAACTAACCTCATTTGGTGGCAACTTTGTACACTGTACAGTGTACACTTTACTGTGACAAACAAAACTCTGAAATACGAAGACGACCTTTAGGATCAAGTTATAACTAAAAAACTTCAATGAACATGAGACACAACAATTTTGCAGTGAGAACAGACCAAACTTACTAAAGTAGTAATTTAGTAAGTGTTTAGTTGAACCTTTAAGTATGTTATATTGTCTTTTCCTTATTCCATTGTTTTCTGATTGTCACTGTATTTCTGTGAAGGTAAGTAATCCATGAAATCCATAAATTCACCGAATTCAACAGAGTTAAAGGAAATAGATAATTTAGCACAGATTGAACAGAAAACCAAATGAAATCTGGAAATTGAAGAATTTATACAGAAAAGAGATAAAATAAAGGAGCTGAAGGGAGTTTTTAAGGTAAAGAAAGAAACATGACATTTGTTTTTTCTACGCAATTTAAAATGATAAATCTGTCCTGAACTTCAAACGAGAAATATCTAACTAAATCAAAAGAGAAAGTACTGCAATGTTTTAAAAAATCAATTATAGTTATATTACGACCGATCAAGAAAATTGTTATATTCCGCTGTCGTTCTGTTACATCTAGGGCTGAATATTTTGCCAACTAAGAATAAAATCAAGGTAATTGGACATATTATTTACGGTTTCGACCCCTCATAGCTAAACCCAATTTTAGGAACAACTGCACACTCAAACTTTAACTTTCGAATTCCTATGTTTTTGCAACTTGATGGTTATTTCTTTGATCTTTCAAACTTTGACCTATGATCCAACAAAATTCATATTTTGAAGTTCTGAGAGATCAGGTTAGAAAGAAAAAAGAAAATCAAAAATTCGGGCGATTTATCATTTTCTTTCCCTACCCTCGGACAATCCTGGTTTTCTTCAGATTTATGGCTTAGTACACAGAAATCTAAAGCTGAAATATTTTATTTATAGCACTTGGTGCTGACTGCCTAGAATAGTTTGAACTGCCTGGATTAGGGTGACTGGGTAGGCCTTAGGCCTCATGCAGTCATGCAATTTATAGTAATTACTGAGCCTAGAGCTGTAGCAGTTCACAACCTGGAGATATTGAGATACAGATGTACAACCTGGAGATATTGAGATACAGATATACAACCTGGAGATATTGAGACACAGATATGTATACAACCTAGAGATATTGAGATACCAATATACATCTTGGAGATATTGACATACAGATATACACTTGGAGATATGGAGATACCAACATACATCTTAGAGATATTGAGATACAGTTATACAACCTGGGGATATTTAGATGCAGATATACAACCTGGAGATATTGAGATACAGATATACAACCTGGAGATATTGAGATACAGATATACAACCTGGAGATATTGAGATACAGATTTACAACCTGGGGAAATTGAGATACAGATATACAACCTGGAGATGCTGAGATACAGATATACAACCTGGAGATATTGAGATACAGATCTACGACCTGGAGATATTGAGATAGAGATATACATCTTGGAGATATTGAGAAAACGACATATATATAACATGGAGATATTGAGATACACAACCTGAAGATATTGAGATACAGTTATACAACCTGGAGATATTGAGGTACATACATACAACCTGGAGATATTGAGGTACAGTTATACAACCTGGAGATATTGAGATATAGATATACCACCTGGAGATGAGATACAGTTTTACAACATGGAGATTGAAGTTAGTTAATAAACAACTCGCTTCTATAAATGAATATTTTAAGACATAAACTTTACATCTTACGTTTAATTAAAAAACATTGTAATGAACTAAACTCAAATTATGATAGGAATAAGGTATTTGTCTGAAGAAGAAAAGTAATAAAAAACTGCCGCACCCTCATACACCCAACTTGCAATATTTTTTTCTATGTCTATGGTGTCTGTAAAGGTTTATGGTATTTATGTCCGTAAAGGTATATGGTATTTATATCTGTAAAGGTTTATGGTATTTATGTCTGTAACGGTATATGGTATTTATATCTGTAAAAATTTATGGTATTTATGTCTGTAGAGGTTTATTGTAGTTTTTTTTTTCTGTAAAGGTTATTGGTATTCGTGTCAGTAAAGGTTTATGCTATTTATGTCTGTAAAGGTTTATGCTATTTATGTCTGTAAAGGTTTATGCTATTCATGTCTGTAAAGGTTTATGGTATTTATGTCTGTAAATATTTATGGTATTTATGTCTGTAAATATTTATGGTATTTATGTCTGTAAAGATTTATGGTATTTATGTCTGTAAGGGTTTATGGTATTCATGTCTGTAAATGTTTATGGTATTTATGTCTGTAAAAGTTTATGGTATTTATGTCTGTAAAGGTTTATGGTATTTATGTCTGCAAATGTTATGGTATTTATGTCTGTAAATGTTTATGGTATTTATGTCTGTATGGTATTTATGTCTGTAAAGGAAGGTTTATGGTATTTATCCTTGTAAATGTTTATGGTATTTATGTCTGTAAAGGTTTATGGTATTTATGTCTGTAAAGTTTTATGGTATTTATCCCTGTAAATGTTTATGGTATTTATTTCTGTAAATGTTTATGGTATTTATGTCTGTAAAGGTTTAAACTCCCAGGCAGAGTTCAGTAGCAAAGTGAACTCCGCTTGTATAACAGCTCTTAGCTGCACCTAGATATTTTACAGTCTTTCTATCCATCTATCCATCTATCCATCTGTCTATCTATCTATCCCCATCTTATCTAATCTACCTGCCCAATCAGCCATGTCTTATCCTGAATCTCAAAGTTTTTACATGATATTTTTAAACACAGTTCCAGCTGATCTAGAGGTTTCAGACCTCGCGGATCAGATTTCAAAACATAACAATTCTGAAGATGCAAAATAGTTTTTGATTTGATGATATTTTCAAAATAGAGAAATTATATTTTTAAGTGAAAAGTGAAAAATAAGTGATCTGTATAAAATGCAAATTAAATTTTGCAAAAAACTAAGTTGAAAAAAAAATCAAAGTTGTAAAAAACTCCAAGTGCTGATAAAAGGATCAATTAAGATCAACAGATTTAAATCCAGGAACGAAAAACAATCTGTTTTTTATAATGATCTAAATACATTAAGAGACAATAAACTAACCAAAAAGAACCAGATTTTATCTGATAAACGTTACTGCTTTTAAATCTCAAATAACTCAGAGTTTCAATAAAATTCATTAAAAAGTATAGCAAACATAAAATCAGGATTGATAAACATGGAAATTGTGAATTGTTTGTTTGCAGCGTATGGGAATTCTATTCTATTCTATATGCACAACAACAAAAACTTCATTATCAGATTCCGGGATTTCCAAATAGTAGTCTGCCATCTTAACCTTGTGACGAATATACTAAACCTTTTTTTATCGTTTTCGGTTATTTTATTGAATAAAGTAAATTACATAAATTTCAACTTATGGGGAAAACTAAAGAATGGTATAGTCTATAGAAGATAAATGAAACATATATGATCAAATTATGAGTCGATTGGTACTATTTTAATTCTTTCTGACGTAAGAAGAAAGAGAATTCGATAAATCAAGTCCTAAAATTCGTCTGTTTTAGTTCGCGTTTTCGGAAAGGGGGGAGGGGGGTGGGGCGTGGAGTCAAGTTTTCTCAATGGAAACATAAAATAGAAATAAAAAACAGTACATAGATGCATCTGCTATTCTATATCTTTAACCCTTTCTTTTTTTGCAATGCACCCCCTTTTCTCATTATGTACTTTTTCTATGCCATGTCCTCCCTTTTAACCCTCGTCCTACCCCCCTCCCTCTCTTTACCACTCCCTACCTTTTTATATTTCCCTGTATATGGCAGTTTATTTTGTGTTTGTCATTTCAGGAATCGATGGGATTGTTTGGTTTGTCCTAAACCTAAACCAAACCAAATAAATGTATTTAAAAATTCCACGCAGATTTCTTTTATCTTTATTTTATATACAAGGCCTGACAAGAATAAAGGGTGTGAAAAATGCAGAAAAGAGATTTGAACTTATAAGCATGGGGGAGTAGGGAAATTCTTTATTCTAGAATCGAAGGATACTTTATCCTATCCCATCTCATTGCAAGCTTACTATTATACATTTCTATTTCTTGTATTCTAGAATTTACAAAACTATATGATTGTCAGGTTTTCTATACGGTTCGGAGCAAGATACCAGTTTTAAAATAAGAAAAAAGAAGGAAAGAGAAAAGAATAAAAGTAGAACAGCATGAAAAAATAGATAAACAGGAAACAGATTTGGAAACAAAGAAAAAGTATATTGATAAAGAAGGAAAGGAAGCAAGCAAGGAATGGGAAAAGGTGAAGACAAAGAGTAAGAAGTAGGAAATAGGACAGATAAAGGAGTGAAGAGGAAAGGAAAGAAAGCATGCAAGGAATATAAAGATAGGGGAGGGAATGGTGAAGACATAGGTTGTGGATAGAGAAGGAAAAAGGAAGGATTTAGGAGGGGAGAGGGAAGGACAGGAAGCATGCGAGGAATGGTGAATGGTAGGTGAGGGAATGATGAAGACTAAAGTATAAGGATAGAGAAGGAAAAAGTAAAGATAGAGGAGGGGAGAGGGAAGGAAAGGAAGAACGCGAGGAATGGTGAATGAAAGGGGAGGGAATGGTGAAGACTAAGGGTAAGGATAGAGAGGGAAATAAGAAAGATAGAGAAGGGGAGAAAATATCAAATAGGAAAGATAGAGAAGGGGAGAAAATAGCAAATAGGAATAATAGAGAAAGGGAGTAAATATCAAATAATAAAAAATATAGAGAAGGGAAGTAAATAGCAATTATGGAAGATAGAGAAGGGGAGAAAATAGCAAATAGGAAAGATAGAGAAGGGGAGAAAATAGCAAATAGAAAAGACAGATAAGGGGAGTAAATAGCAAATAGGAAAGATAGAAAAGGGGAGTAAATGGCAAATGGGAAAGATAGAGAAGGGGAGTAAATAGCAAATGGGAAAGATAGAGAAGGGGAGTAAATAGCAAATAGGAAAGATAGATAAGGGGAGTAAATATCAAATAGGAAAGATAGAGAGGGGGAGTAAATAGCAAATAGGAAAGATAGATAAGGGGAGTAAAGAGCAAATAGGAAGGATAGAGAAGGGGAGTAAATAGAAAATAGGAAAGATAGATAAGGGGAGTAAATAGCAAATAGGAAAGATAGAGAAGGGGAGTAAATAGCAAATAGGAAAGATAGAGAAGGGGAGTAAATAGCAAATAGGAAAGATAAATAAGGGGAGTAAATAGAAAATAGGAAAGATAGAGAAAGGGAGTAAATAGCAAATAGGAAAAATATAGAAGGGGAGTAAATAGCAAATAGGGAAGATAGAGAAATGAAAATAGATAATTAAAAGCTTGCGTAGTGAATTAGAAATGGAAGAGGATTAAGAAGAGGAGGTCTGGAAGAGAGGGAAGAGAAAGGACGGACAAGGGAAAAAGAAAGAATGGAAAAGGAGAAAAGAAGAGGGGATGACGAAGGAAGGAAAGATAGAGGAAGGTGTTTGAAAGGAAATAGAAAAGGAAAACCAGAGTTATAGATAAAAAGAGAGAGGGAAGCAGTTGAACCAAAACAATTTGAATAAATTCTTGTTAAGCTTAGATAATCATGATTAGTTTTATCTTGTGTTTAAAGTTAAACCTTGATCAGGAACCAGGAAGGATTGTGTTGTTTCCGGAGTATCAGGGTTGGTCAATATGTGCACACCATGCTCTTTACTATTTCATGCACCCGGAGCCATAAACTATTCTTTATCTTAATCGGTAAATAAACCAAGACAATTACTCATACTTTACTCATATTCTTAAAGTTGTATTTTTAACACGAAATTAATTTACAAAATTAAATATTAAAGTTGTTCTCTCTTAGAATTACTTTTTTAAATTATAACTCAACTGAACTTTTGATGAAAAGAGTTGCATGCCAGATTCACAATATAGTACCATTTAAACCTTTAAACCTTTAAACCTTTAAACCTTTAAACATTTAAACCTTCAAACCTTTAAATTTTTAAACATTCTTCTGAGCAAAAATAATACAGACACCTTTGTTATTTTCTATGAAAATTGATAATTGGGATTTACTCAGCGAAGACAAAAAAAGGAAATTAACAGATTTGAACAATTTTTTAAAATAGAAGTGTGACGATTTCTTCCTGATTTTTGCGTAGATAAGATTACTCACATAGATTCAGTCTGCTTAAAAAGTCTCATCAATTTTTAAAACAGGGTCGACTTTGAAGTATCGCATCGCCTTGGGCTTTAATTTTACCGCTCTAACTAAATTATGCTTTTTTGTAGCCCTTTACATACACATTTAAGCACTAGAAAACGCTTGCGGTTAGCTTTGGTTTTTAAGACGTATAATTGGCAAATTTCTCATCGATTTTTGCTTAAGAGCTTGACCCCTTTATATTACTTGCCTCAAATTCTAGTTTTTAATCCCTTTATGTATATTTGCAATCAATGTCGTAGAGCTTTTAACTGTCAAACTATAAATTCTGCTAGATCTAATAAAATTTGTTGTAATAAAGGTTTACACCATCAGGTTAAAAAAGTATAGATATTTTCAAATTTAAGTTTTAGACGAGTTATCAGTTTCCTTATTTAAAACTTTTTAAAAGCTCTTTACCCTGATAAAAACGTGGAAAAATGTTTAGATTTACGCGTTTTATTTCTTTATTCATTTCTTCGGGTCAAAGACTTGAAACAATGGGCATTTTAAATTTCCAGATTAAAGTATGACACACATGCTTTAAATAATCAAATAAAAAAGGAGCAGTTCAAACTAATTAATTATAACCACACACAAATAGAGCTAAACCTATCCCGACTTTCGACTAGTTATTTAAACTATTCATATTTAAACTAATCATTTGTAGATCTGATGTTGAAATCTAGGCAAAAAAGTGAAAAATAAGTTCATAGTTTGATGTTATAATCCACATGGTTCTGATAAGGAACTTAAAGAGTTTGATGATAATCCTAAAGTTAATAAAATAAGTGTTTTTATATCTTTTTATATATATATTTAAAAGTTTGATGATAATCCTAAAGTTAATAAAATAAGTGTTTTATATCTATTTATATATATATTTAAAAGAAAGTATTTAAAACGCATTTCAAATCTAAAAATTCTAACTCGTATTTATTTTAAGGTATAATATTACACTAAAGTTTATTTGTTGGTTTAAAAGTAAAGGACTCGATTAGTCTGTATTATCCAACTACATAGTTCTCTTTTGAACCAACCTATTCCGTAAAACAGATTCACTTTTAACCCTAGACCCTAGGCCTGTGTTTAGGATTAATACCAAAGATATACATTAATATTAATATTTATTTAAATATTCTCTATTCTGTGGTTAATATAATAATTTTAGCTTCCTTAGTTCCACATCTTAAGCTCCATAATCTCAAAATTGGAACTTACAAGACAACTTAAATATTTTAATAATGATAATTACAGTAATATCTATAGATAAACTTTGAATAAAAGGGAGCGTTCTCGAAAAATGAAATTATAATTATATTTGACGCATCTGTGTGATGATAAATTGATATATAGGCGAATCAAAAAATTCAATTTATCCAACGTGGCATCGTAAACATTATCTTGAACGATCAGCCCTCTCCGTCCTAACTCATAAAAATTTCTACTTCACACGCGAGCGCTCAAAAGTCTAAACAACTTTGTAAGATTAGATCAGGATACATTAATCCTCTATAGAGTTGAGATTAAATCTATTCTCAAGTTGCTCCTGGTTGTCAAATATACACACGAGAAGAACTGGTTTATAATCAAACGGTTTGTGTTCTCATCATATCCTGAATCCTGATATTTCCCCATCTATCCCTCCCCATCCCCTTGTACTCTTGTATATCCAATATACTGATATATATTTATATGTCTATATTTATATATATTTATATATATATATATATATAAAACTACTGCTGAATGCACCGAAAGCTCAGTTGAGGGTGGATTATAAGTATTCAAAGTATTAATGTCAATTGTACAAATGAGTACTAAAGTAGTTAGTTAATTCCACAAATACAATATGTGTTGAAAAGTCAAAAACTCTGATTTTTTAATTCATAAATCTGTGCATTCCGTTTTCATAAACATTTCATATTTTAAGTTAGAAATATCAACGTTTAACACTATCAGGTTGCCAAGATTTAGGAATTGGAAAGTTTGTATTTGTGTTAAGAACTCAGCTCCTCTAATATTTTGATCACTGGAAAATCTGGTAAAATGTCAGATTTTATAAGTACTAGGTTACCCATAAAAAATAAGACTTAACTTTATAAATAGGCTGTGGGGCCGGGGGGTGGGGGGCGTTTGGCAACTGGGGCCGTTTATTAAAAACAAACAAACGGTCAGACACAGATAGACAAGCAAAGTAAACATAAAGATTCACAGTTTCGAGCAGCTCTAAACTTGCCATTTCCGCATTGTCAAACCATTTGACATATCATCATAATAGTTTGTGAGTAACTGTATTGTTCAAATTAAAAACTTAGTTTTGGTCAAATCTTTTGCTAACATCCTGTTTTATGTTTGTTTATGATAAAAACTGTCTGCTTGTGTAAACGGTTTAATTAAAACTGGTTTTGTTTTAATGGTTTTTTCGTCATCGCTTAACCACATATTAGGGGAACTTAAGATGGTGTATACAGATCACAGATTAAGAAATATACAGAGGTGAGGCAATGACATTTGAGCGAAACGCAAAATTTTCTCTATTGCTACTCTTCTGTAGAGGTTTCATAGAGGGCAGAAATTTTGTCTTTTGGTTTTGGAATATTATAGTTGAAATAAAGAAATTGGGTCAAAAACTCAAATTTTCTAACCGATGGTGTGAACCTTTTATGCTTCAAAATTACATTGTTTGATCTTACAGAATTTTTTAAATACCTACGATATTCAGCTGCAAAGATATATGATTAGAAAATCAGACTTATGGCAAAGACTCAATTCCTTAGATTTAAACCCCTCTTTCAGTTGTGAGAATTTGGATGGGGAACTGCTCCCTTGAACCCTTGTACTCGCCCTTTGCTGCAGACAAGGGAAAAACTGTGTATCTTGATTTTATAAAATGTTATGCAAATAAAGAGTGAGCAGCTTCAAATAAAAAAATTTGCAGCTTAAAATAAAAATTTAGCAGCTTCAAATAAAAATTTTGCAGCTTTAAATAAAAAGTAAGCTGTTCCAAATAAAAATTTGCAGCTTCCAATAAAAAATGAGCAGCTTTAAATAAATGTTTAGCACCTTTAAATAAAAATTTAGCAGCTTCAAATAAAAAAGGAGCAGTTCAAACTAATTAATTGACCAGCTTCAAATAAAAAAGGAGCAGTTCAAACTAATTAATTGACCAGCTTCAAATAAAAAATTGAGCTTGTAAAATTTTTATAATTATTTCAGGGAATAATGTTTATAAAATGACAGTATCTTATACTGGTGATGTGGCGAACGCAAGCGCATTCGGATGCTTTTCTAAGGTAGTTAAGTTATTATTATTATTATTATTATTATTTTTATTATTGTTAATTATTATGATTATTATTATTATTAGACCCACCAATCTCCATAAATATTCTCTAATCTTAAGTTTTTCTTTCATAACTTTTTTTTTGGACGACTCCAAGTATTTTAACCCTATTCCCGCTGACGTCTTTTTTACCCAAAATAGTCTGGAGGGCTATTTCCTCATTGTGATACAAATCTATAACATTTGATACACTTTTGGAAAGCCCTTGGGCAAAAATTGTGCAATCTGCTTCCTTTTGTTCAAGGCTTTCCCAAAAAGCTATAAAAAGTTAAAATCCAATGACGACAAAGATTTAGTCGGGTAATGGTAAAATAATGCATTCAGGCAGTATGCCTGAGGACTAATAGTCAGTTTGTATAAAAGCCCCGCTTTGTGCCTTAATTAGAAAAGTCAAAAAATTTGAACAGCCTCAGACCAATACTTTTTAAGTTATCTCCAAAAAACGTCAGGGGAGGCCCCCCCCCCTCAGCCAGAATAGGTCATCGATCCTGTTCACTATAATGTATTTGAGGGGAGGGGGAGGATCAAATAATATTAAATCATATATTTTTCTGCAGTAATAATTATAACAGATATTAATAAAACATTAGTACAATAAAGATATGTAAATAGAATACATTGGAATGAATCCTTATAAAAAATAAATAATATATTAGAATGAATTCTATCAAAAATATAGAATATATTGTAATGAATTCTAGTTAAAAATATAAAATATATTGAAATGAATTCTAGTTAAAAAATATAGAATATATTGAAATGAATTCTAGTAAAAATATAGAATACATTGGAATGAATTCTGGTAAAAATATAAAATATATTGGAATGAATTCTAGTAAAAATATACCGTGAGAGAACAAACCAATCCACCCTTCCGGTATTCACAGCTGAGAACTTTAGAATGGGATGTCCTTAATCCCGACAGTTGATTAATCTGGAGATTAAAAACAAGAGCAGAACAAGCATTATTTAATCTGGAGATTAAGAAAAAGAGTGGATCAAGCATTAATCCCGATATCCACCATTCAAAAGTTCCAAGCTCAGATCTCAGAATATACATATATACTAGATCTACTCTACAGGCCTCTCTTTCAAGTAATAGTCTTACCTTTCGTAAATTGTAATTTGCGGATTTTCTAAAAAGCCTGTTTCAACCAACCATACATACCTTCCCTGGAGACATGCGAGGCCCTACAAAAAATCTTAGCCTTTTAGCTTTGATTTATTAAGATTAAGATTTTCAAAACTAGTAAATACGTTATTTTATACTAAAGCATAAAAAAGAATTAAATTAAGAATTACTGTTAGGGTAGTTCCTAACCGGCCCCCTAATCTCTAAACTGTTTCCTAGATCTTGCTCCGATGGCGTGGATCTGTGTACAAGCTTGTGTTCAAGGAACTGCTGGCCTACACCGTCATGTACATGATCATCAACCTCACATACAGGGATTCATATTCACTATTTTACAATTAAGTATAATTGCATACAAGATTGAAATCTTCTACGTTTTTAATCATCTTAACTTATTCAAGAGCTTTTGAGAAGAACAAAAAAGCTTTTGAATTTTAAAAAATTTTAAAAAAATCTAACCAAATTATACTTGTTGGAAAAATCAAAACTAGAGGAGCTACGAGGTTTCAAAGTTGCACCAATAATGTCGCATAATTTTGACTTTCTCCTTGTATCTAGTTCACTGTGTAGTATGTATATTGGCATGGTTTTTCAACATTAAATGTTTATTTTTTTATTTTCAGAGGCTACAAAGAACATAAAAATTTTAAAAAAAATTTCTAATAGGTTGTTTTTATTATTCTGTGTAACATTTTGACTAGCCGACATAAGATTGGTAAAATTGTTTTAATTAGCTTCCTTCGTCGAGTAAACACTTTGTACAATGTAGAAGTGAGAGAATACAATTTTAAAACATATTTAAAGCATCGCGAACACGTGTGAAGTCTCTTTAAGGGACTGTAATGCTAAGTAACCCTACATGCATAGATGGAAATACACGATTTACAATTATACCCATAAAGCCTTGATTGTCTGATCAAGTATGGATTTGTTTTTTTTTCATTTTCATTTTTGGATTCTCTGCAAAAGTGACTTTCGTATTTCTAGCTTTTGAGCAACAAAGAAGAGTCAGAAAAATGACGTTATATTCCACTTCAAGGGTAAATTGCAGACTGTTGTAAATCAGGTTTTATAATTTTTGCATGGTGGGTCACTTGAAATTATGCTTACAGTTTCTTTAAAAGTCAAATTTCCATAAATAAAAAAAAACAATTCCCAATCCTGTCTTTTCCTTTAACAATTTTCTATAGAATTTAATAAAACTAGAAATTCAAGGCGCTTCGCGCCCTTCTTTCTAGCCTTAGAGGGCGCTTCGCGCCCATCTTCTAAATTAATTGTAAACATGTTCTCTTTGTGTACATCGTAAAACTAAACAAAAATAATTCGCGGATTTTTACAAAAAATTTCGCGGATTTTCAAAATTTTAAAAAATTTAATGACGATCGAATTTTGATAGAGACAAATATTTGAAATTTTGATGATTCATAAACCTTCCCTGGGCTCCCTAGATGTCCCACAAAAAATTTGGGCCCGATCGGTTCAGCCGTTTTGACGTTTATTGGATACAAACAAACAAACAGACAAACAAACAGACAGACAAACAAGCCAAATTTATATATAGATTATTTGTTCTGAATTCAAAAACATAGTTTTTTCGTGAAAAATGTTTAAAAAATGTTTGTATATGAATAGAATATTTGTATAGAACTGTTCTTATCCGTTACAGTGAAGATTGTGACCAAACCCTGCCCAGCTGCGAACGGTGGAGAAGCCGCAGGTAAATTAAAGTTCTCCCTGCGGGGTATAATCCCTTAACGATATATGGAGGAGGAATCATATTAATCCTTAGGTCTGCATTAAATGGAGATCAATGTTTGATCCCTAGATTCACACAAGTTCTGACCTCTGCATGATTTTATAATAAATATGTATTTGATTTCGAGGTGTAAAAAAATATATTCGAAGTGTAATTCATGATTAAAAAAGAACTAGTTTTAAATTGCAGTTGCAGCTCATATTTAAATACGTACAGGGTTACCAGCTAAAGATTAAACTATAATGACAGCCTAAAACTGTAAGAGAATTGACAAGAAATCCCGTAAAACGTCTCTAAAGTCTGATTCCACCTTTTAGAGAATTGTTTGAGTCCTTCCGTATGTATGTAAACCACAGTCTGAAGACAATCCCTCTCACATTCGTTCTAGGATTCTATGTCAGGTAAAAATAAAAATAAATTTTTTTGATTATCACAATTTTAAAAACATTTTTATTTTCTTTCTTCTCCTATTGTCCTATTTTTCAAATGTAATATAATGCAGGAAAATTATTTAAATAATTTTGTCAATATTCATTTTAATAAATAGCATGAAATATATAAAAACTTTTGTAAATTAATAAAGATAATTCTAAAATATTCCATAACTGGAAAAATATAACACTCACAAAAACATCTTGAAAAGCTGTCGATTGTTGCTAATTATTTTATATTTTTGATTATTGTATATATTGATATCATGCGGTCATGTGTTTTTACACTTTTTTAACTAGCGGCGGGCGCCTCTAAGCACAAATAATTTCGAAAGGCCTTTAAAAATAATATTTTAGTTTGGTTTTAAAACGATGGTGGTTGCAGTACAATACGCTTCCCTGGCCAGGTATACAAATTCACGAAATCTTTCATTTAAAAAGATTTTAATAATTTCCTTTCTGAGAAAAAATACCAGATAATCCATAAAATATATTTTTGAAAGAACTACGAAATGAAAATAATTTTGCGAGGCAAAAGAAAATGTCACTGTCGATGTCCTTTCAAGTGAAACTCCATAACCCTTTTATCATCTATCCGATCAAT
Organism: Eurytemora carolleeae; assembly: GCF_000591075.1. Taxonomy (NCBI): domain Eukaryota; kingdom Metazoa; phylum Arthropoda; class Copepoda; order Calanoida; family Temoridae; genus Eurytemora; species Eurytemora carolleeae. The sequence goes on along the minus strand of NW_019397061.1, from coordinate 91,893 downwards.
GTGGAAGATATAGTCGTTTTTCAAGCTTGAAAAGTGTTTAATTCTGACAAGATCCTAGCCATTCTTTCTGTAGCAGGAAATCCACAAGTAGTTTTTCTAGAGAAACCACAAAATTATAAATTTTTAGATAAAAAAAATGAATATCTTTAATTTTATCGTAAATGGTGCATGTTTACTCCGAAAATTACGTTGACAGTCCCTTTAAGCAATACTTTAGGTAAAAAATGATCCATTCGGATTTTGAAAATGCCTTTAAACAAAACATCTAAAAGACAAGTTTTCCAGGTTTTCGCTAAACATTCAACCGCAAAACTTATTATAATGCTAAAACGAAAATAATGATTTTGATCTTTATAGATTCTTTTGCTATTATGCTGGTGGGAGCATTCAAGGTTGAAAATGATGACAAGGGTCGAATGATAAGAAGAAATCTTATCAGATATGTTACTCTAGCATACTGTATTGCACTCAGGTACCAGATATGTTACTCTAGCATGCTGTATTGCATTCAGGTATTAAGATATATTACTCTAGCATACTGTTGCACTCAGGTACCAGATATGTTACTCTAGCATACTGTATTATACTCAGGTATCTGATATGTTACTCTAGCATACTGTATTGCACTCAGGTATCAGATATGTTACTCTAGCATACTGTATTATACTCAGGTATCTGATATGTTACTCTAGCATACTGTATTATACTCCGGTATCAGATAAGTTTTAAACACCGGCATAATTTACATATAGTCTCTTGAGTATAAAAAAAGAGGATCATTTATATTATTCTGATTTCTGAAAGTTTTTGGAAATTTCATTAAAAAAACATAGGGAAGGATGGTTAATGCAAATAAGTTTGCGTATTAAATAAAATTTGCTTTAAAAATTTTAATTTTGATTTTAATCACAATCTGCCAAATCTGATTTTTACAGTGTACACCCTTTATTACCCAGGACTGTGAGTTTTCGCCTGAAGAAAAGGTTCCCAACCCTAGAGCATCTGGTTCATGCAGGAATAATGCGTCCTGATGAATTCAAGTAATTATAATCTTCATTTTGATGAGAAAAAAATAATACGAGGTGCAATCATTAACATCTTTGGTACTGAGTTTTTGCCACAAACTCAATTTATATCATCAACTTTGCAACCTGATGGTGCAAACCTTCGATACTTCAAGCTTAGACTATTGATATATTTCAAAATTTGAAATATTCAAGGTCTGCAATGCATCGGGTTGCAAAGATATAAGGATTTTAAAAACAGAGTTGTTGACAAAAACTCTTTTTCCTGTTCTTATTTTGGTAAATTAACTTAGTGATGTCACTTAGGCTCTACCATATTCTTGATCAGTGCCTGACAAAGGCGGCCCAGCCCAGTTAAGGTCGGATACTATTGAGTAAAACCATGAAATCCAACCGTACGTCTGCTCGATTTTGGTCTAAGGTTGACTTACAGAAACTAAAATATTTTCTCAAAAAAAGTATTTCTCATGAGTATTTAGATATCTAAGCTTTATGATAACACCTCGGTAGTTCCAGAAACTGGATGAGAAGGTAGTTGCCAACAAATGGTTCCTTCCTCTGGTTTGGTGTGCTAAGATGATCGGAGAGGGAGTAGAAAATGGAAATATTGAAGTAAATTTATTAATCCCTTAACAAAGAAGCATCAATAATGAAAAGTTTAATTGTTATACAGTGGGACCCAATACAACTGTGGAATAGGAAGACGATGTTTAAGCAATCCTATATTTATTTAATGTTGTTATATGGGTCTCATTGTATATAATTGTTCTATATAATATGATTTAATATAAGATTAACCCTATCCATGCTGGGGTACTTGAAAACCAGGATACGCTGGGGGGGGGTCAATTTTTATGTCCAAATATGACAAATGATACATCATTAGAAAGCTCTTGTGCTCTACTTTTAGAATCTGCAAAAAAATTTGCAAATTTGCGAAAATTGAATTTTTATCGCAAAATCCAGTTTTATAGTGAGAATGTTTGCAAAAAAAATTTGTCCAAAAAATGACAAATTATACATTTTTGAAAAGCCCTTGACCATGCCATTTCAAATATGCAAAAGTTTTTGAAAAATTTTAAATAACCTGATTTTTAATCAAGAAAAACTAAAAATGTGCAAATTTCCTTTGACAGGTTGTTTGCAAAAAATTTGCAATTTTTTTTTCGCAAAACTTGTGCAATCCGTTTCCTTATGTCATAGGCTTTCCAAAAAGCTAAATTTTATCAAAATCTGATAAGTGAAAGTGGGTCAAAACAAAGATTTAGTTTGTTACAGGCAAAAGCAGTCATTCAGGCAGTGTGCCTGAGGACTCAGGCACTTAGTAATAAAGCCCGGTTTTAGGCCTAAAGGGAGGGCTTTGGGTATGTAAGAAAAGTCAGAAAATTTCAACAGCCTCAGACCAATACTTTTTGAGTTATGTAAAAAAACTACAGGGGGGGTCAAATTGACCCCCCCCCCCAGCAGGAATAGGGTTAAACAGAACTAAATTTTCGTATCAAACTTTAATTTCCCAATCCTTCTTTCTTTCCAACTTGATGTTGATTTCAAATTATGAACTCTGCAAGATCAAAGTTTTTTATATTAAAGGTTGACACCATCTGGTATCAAAGATTTAAGGATGAGAAAATTAGTATGTTAGGCGAATAATCAGTTTCTTTAAGTTCTCAGGAATTATACTCGATTGACCGACTTCTAACTGGTTCCTAAACTTTAATTCATTTTATTAGTTTTAGCTCAAAACTTTGTCGGAGAGAACAAAGTTGGAAAAAAAAATCAGGGGGTTTAAAATATTTGGGAGGCAAGGGGTTTCTTAGATTCTCTATTTAATGATCAATAAAAATACTAAATATTGTATTCTAGGCTCCTAATGGTGCAACAGTGATGGACGAGATTGGGAAAATCCGCCAAAAACTAACTACAATTCTGACATATGATTGGATATCTGTACCCCTGGTGTACACTCAGGTATTATTTACACTGTACACTGTACTTTAATTCTGACATATGATTGGATATCTTTACCCCTGGTGTACACTCGGGTATTATGTACACTGTACACTGTACTACAATTCAGACATTTATTTGGATATCTGTACTTCTGATGTACACTTAGGTATTATGTACACTGTACACTGTACTATAATTCTGACATATGATTGGATATCTGTACCCCTAGTGTACACTCAGGTATTATGTACACTTTTCACAAATATATACTTTGAAATGGTGGAAAACCCTCTTTTATTCGTAAGAAACTCTTTTATTAAAATTTTAATGTTTCATTGTAACGTTTAATGAGAATTTTAAATCTTATATTTTGAAGAAATATTCTGTTTTCATTCTTTAATTCGGACAAAAAATGATTCAGCTCAATGAGCTTTTCTGTGAATTTAAAAATCCTTAAAATCATCTATTTTCCAAGAATTATGAATTATTAAAAAAAAGATCGTTGTTAATAATCATAGTTAAAATTCAGGTTGTAACACTGGCGGTCTACTTTTACTTTATCGGGGCCCTCTTCGGATCTCAATGGGTTTCACCTGCGACTGATGAGGTTTGAGCAGATATATCAACTTACATAGATTGTACATGTACAGTAAATAGAGCATAGCTATTTAAACTTACATAGAATGAACAAGCACACTTATTAGAGCATTGATATATGATCTTACAAAGATTGGAAAAGTACAGTAAATAGAGAATAGATATATGAACTAACATAGATATAGTAAAGTAAATAGAGCATAGATATTTAAACTTACATAGATTGGACAAATACAGTAAATAGAGCATAGATATATGAACTTACACAGATTAGACAAGTGCAGTAAATAGAGCATAGATACATGAACTTACACAGATTGGACAAGTGCAGTAAATAGAGCATAGATATATGAACTTACATAGATTGGACAAGTACAGTTAATAGAGCATAGATCTATGAACTTACATAGATATAGTACAGTAAATAGAGCATAGATATATGCACTTACATAGATTGGACAAGTACAGTTAATAGAGCATAGATATATGAACTTACATAGATTGGACAAGTACAGTAAATAGAGCATAGATATATGAACTTACATAGATTTGAAAAGTACAGTAAATAGAGCATAGATATATGAACTTACATAGATTTGAAAAGTACAGTAAATGGAGCATTTATATATGAACGTACATAGATTGGACAAGTGCAGTAAATAGAGCATAGATATATGAACTAACATAGATTTGAAAAGTACAGTGAATGGAGCATATATATATGAACTTACATATATATAGTACAGTAAATAGAGCATAGATATATAAACTTACATAGAATGGAATATAGTACAGTAAATAGAGCACATATATATGAACTTACATAAGTTGGACAAGAACAGTAAATAGAACGTACAAATTTGAACTTACACAGAAATAGTACAATAAATAGAGCATATATATTTGAACTTACATAGATTGGACAAGTACAGTAAATAGAGCGTATATATAACTGATATAGATTGTACAAGTACAGTAAATAGAACATATATATAACTGATATAGATTGGACAAGTTCAGTAAGTAGAGCATAAATATATGTACTTACATAGATTGGACAAGTTCAGTAAATAGAGCATATATATATGCACTTACATAGATTGTACATGTACAGTAAATAGAGCATAGCTATTTAAACTTACATAGAATGAACAAGCACACTTAATAGAGCATTGATATATGAACTTACAAAGATTGGAAAAGTACAGAAAATATAGAAAAGATATATGAACTAACATAGATATAGTACAGTAAATAGAGCATAGATATATGCACTTACATAGATTGGACAAGTACGATAAATAGAGCATATAACTGATATGGATTGGACAAGTACAGTTACAGTAAAAGAGCATAAATATATGAACTTACATAGATTGGACAAGTACAGTAAATAGAGCATATATATAACTGATATAGATAGGACAAGTACGTAGTAAATAAAGAAATAGAGAATATATATATATATGAACTTACATAGGTTAAATAAGTACTGTAAATAGAGCATAGATATATTTACTTAAATAGGATGAACAAGTACGGAAAATGCGTCCTATATTACTATTGTGTTCCTCTGACCAGAGATTTTATAAGTAATTAAGCCCAACCTACGTAAACTTAAGCTTTATTAAAACAAAGTCTTAGGTTAACCTCATGTACAAACTATAGCAGACGAATATCCTACATCTTACTCAGGAGGTATCACTTCTAAAAATACGATCTCTAATCGTCACTCAATTCCCATGTTTCTTGGAACACCCTTTTACGAACACGCCCAATTATTACTTTTATTTTATTTGACTCCCTGTATGATAATTCAGCGTGAACGAAATAATTTTCGATGAAGATTATTAAAAAGTTAAAATTATTTTAGGCCAGCACTATGATTTACAAAACGTCTGGACGCTTGGATTTATTCTATCCATTCTTCCTGAGTCTTCAGTTCGCCTTCTTCATAGGATGGTTGAAGGTAAAGGAATTTGATGTTTATACCTTTCTTTTGTATTTTTAATTATGCAAGGATCTTCACGTAGAAACCTTTCTTTCTACCTTTACATTACCTTTACCTTTTCAGGTATTCATTTGAAAACACAAACTTACCCATTTCTGACAAAGCCTGAGATCTTGATCAATTCTGGTTTTTACTCCAGGTTTCTGAGATTTTGATCAATCCTTGTGTTTACTCCAGGTTACTGATATATTGATCAATCCTGGTTTTTACTCCAGGTTTCTGAGATCTTGATCAATCCTGTTGTTTACTCCAGGTTGCTGAGATCTTGATCAATCCTGGTGTTTACTCCAGGTTACTGAGATCTTGAACAATCCCTGTGTTTACTCTAGGTTACTGAGATCTTGAACAATCCTTGTGTTTACTCCAGGTTTCTGAGATCTTGATCAATCCTGGTGTTTACTCCAGGTTACTGAGATCTTGAACAATCCTTACGTTTATCCTAGGTTTATGAAATCTTGATTTACCCTTGTGCTTACTTCAGGTTACTGAGATCTTGATAAATCCTTTTGTTAATTCCAAGTTGCTGTGATCATCTTGATCAATTCTTGTGTTTACTCCAGGTTGCTGAAATCTTTGATTAATCCTTGTGTTTACTCCAGGTTGCTTAGGTCATGATCAATCCTTGTGCAGTTTACTCAAGGTGACTGAAATCATAATTAATCCTTGTGTTTACTCTAAGTTGCTGAGATCTTGAACAATCCTGGTGTTTACTCTAGGCTGCTGAGATCAAGATCAATCCTAGTGTTTACTCCAGGTTACTGAGATCAAGATCAATCCTTGTGTTTACTCCAGGTTACTGAGATCAAGATCAATCCTTTTGTTTACTCCATGATGCTGAGTTCTTGATCAATCCTAGTGTTTACTCCAGGTTACTGAGATCAAGATCAATCCTTGTGTTTACTCCAGGTTACTGAGATCAAGATCTATCCTTTTGTTTACTCTAGGTTACTGATATAAAGATCAATTGTAGTGTTTACTCCAGGCTGCTGAGATCAAGATCAATCTTTGTGCTTACTCCAGGTTACTGAGATCAGGATCTATCCTTTTGTTTACTCCAGGTTACTGAGATCTTGGTTTATCTTAGTTTTTCTCCGGGTTGCTAAAATCTTCATCAATCCTTGTGTTTACTCCAAGGCGCAGTGATCATGTTGATCAATTCTTGTGTTACTCCAGGTTGCTGAGATCATGATTAATCATTGTGTTTACTCTAGGTTGCTAAGATCGTGCTCAATCATTGTGTTTACTCCAGGTTACTCAGATCGTGCTCAATCATTGTGTTTACTCCAGGTTACTCAGATCGTGCTCAATCATTGTGTTTACTCCAGGTTACTCAGATCGTGCTCAATCATTGTGTTTACTCTAGGTTGCTCAGATCGTGCTCAATCATTGTGTTTACTCCAGGTTACTGAGATCATGATTAATCCTTGTGTTTACTCCAGGTTGCTGAGATCATGATTTATCCTTTTGTTTACTCCAAGCTGCTGAGATCATGATTAATCCTTGTACTTGCTCTAGGTTGCAGAAACCCTCATCAACCCCTTCGGAGAAGATGATGATGATTTTGAACTGAACCGACTTATTGACAGACATCTACAGGTACGGTTAAAATATATTTAATTTTACAAACTGTTTAATTATGATTATGCAATAAAATCAACTTTTTATTTTTATGTATTTAAATTTCAAACGTGCATATCAAATATGTGACAAGTCCCTGTAAAGGTTGGTTTTCTGATCTGTGATCCGACTGCAGAAAAGCCGGATCTACTCAAAGATAAATATTGGGACGATACAATCCCGAATGAGATGCTCTACACTGTTGGTTCAATAGGGGAGAGAGATGTAGAGTTTCAGGGTTCAGCTGAGATTACTCTCAAGTTTGTATTTATTTTTAATCGTATTTTAAATCACAAAAAAATTCTTTCTTTTTATTGTTTGCCTTTTTTGATTGATTTTTCTTTCATTATCTCTGGATATTTTAACTAATATGATCAAAAAACTTTTTCAGTGTTGATCAGAGTGAAAGATTGTACTCCGATCTTTCTGTTCCTAATCCTCTCAGGTAGAAACTTATATATATATAGTTCTAATCTAATCTTTTTTGTTACTAATCCCCTCAGGTAGAAACTTATATATCATCCTAATCAACTCCTTTTGTTCTTTTTCGAAACAACGACATTTTTTGTTTGATTTGAATGGAATGAGACACCAGAGGGGAAGGGTCGGAATTATTTGTTAACACTTTAATGAGAAAACAATTAAGAAGAGTAAAGAATTTTTTTTTAAATTGGAAGTGAAATACAATTTATGAAAAAACCCAATCTCTTCATTCTGATCTCTCTTGAAGATGAATCATATCTGAGGTTATTTAATGTTTAGAAAGCGGGTTAACTCCAATGAAACGATCTATGAGAGTATACGATCTAGAAACTTCACCAGCAAACCCCGTAAACTCTCCAACCTATCCAACCTACTCTGGAAGAAAAAGGAAAGACCCAGCTCCAGGAAGAGCTCCCGTAGCTCAGATCCAGGACGCCTTCAAGTTCTTCCTGCTCTTGTTCTCCGTCCTGCTCTTCCTGCTCTTAATTCTTCTCCTTCTCTCCCGGCGCAGAATCGACACCGTCCTGAGCTCCCTGAGCTGATATCCGTCCCGTCCAAGGATTCAGGGTTCAATCTCTCCGATATAGAAATGAGAGAAACGTACAGCATTGTATAAAAAGAATATTTTGTTATAAAAGGGACAGTAGACTTAATTTCAAGTGAACATACGTTTATAGAGTGGCATGTCTGATTTGCACCAGTACCCTTTAAACCTTTGGTTTGATCAAGTACAAAGGTATTATTCCTATTTTTTTGTATAAAATAAAGAAAAATTGTTAGAATTCACCAAGTTTTAGATAGATTGTTGCTCAGATAGAGGTTTATAGTTTACCATTGTGAATCGGACAGTGCCAATCTTTTCTGAAAGGGGGGGGGGTCAATTGCAATCACGTCTACAGTCCCTTTAAGTTGTGCCATTTTTAAAGAGCAAAGAAATTCTATCTTTAATTCAATTTTTTTTTCTACTTTTAGCGCAATAAAAGTCTGTGAAGTTTTTTGTCTCAAAAGGCCGAAAATTTAACTTTTTATTTGAAACAGAAAATAAATATTTGCATCAAAATGTTAGAAAAATATGCTCTATCCAATTAATATTAATTTATGTTATGTTATCAATGTATTACATAATATAAAACCATATATTTTACTTTAAGTTTACCAATTACAACTTTTTTTCAGTTCGACGTTAGAAATATATATAAAGAATACTTAATTTTTCTTCAAATATGATTTACATAGTACCCAGTTTTTAATAAACGTATTATTAAGTTTAGTTATTCAATATGCATGTTGTAAATCTAAACAAACAAAGTTATATATTATAATCTAAGTAATTCATTAAAGTTATTGTCAACAACAGAATGAGTGTTGAGTACCTCTATTCAAAAGTACTAACATTTCAATAAGTAATGACAAGGTTAATCTTAGCTTTTTGAAGCTGTTTTTGATGAAATCTTTTCGGACATTTTAAAATAAAAAAAGTATTTTGCAGATTTTCCTGTTTTCATTTGCGGATTTCCAAAAGTACTAATATTGAAGTAAAATTTTATATTTTCTAGATGACAAGGTTTTCAAGTCACTTTTTTTGGAAATAATCTTAGATTTTTGTTGCTGTTCTTTATATAAGCCTCTCCAACATTTATGTATTTTATGCTTTTCAGAGCTGAATAAGACATCTTCAAGAAAAGTCTCGAATTATTAATCATACTGTTTTGCCCCCCATCATAATACTTAGATAAAAGTTTAAATGGCACCGATGTGAATCATTAAATGATGGTTTTTTGAAGTTACGTTGATAGGGCCGAGAAGGAAAAAGGGGAGGCAATGCAATCATGCGCATTAAACATGACATACTTATACCAACAATTAATACCAAAGGAATTGAGTTTTGCACAAACTCAAAAGTGCTGTGTCTCATGTTCATTAGACTTTTAAAGTCATAACTTAAGTCTGAAATCTCTTTTTTCAGAGTTTTCTTTTCTATATCTTGCATAGTATCGGAGACTGAGATTGTTAAAATTCCTTGTATAACAATTGAACAACCCCTTTTCAGGTTTTGATCAAAATGAAACTAAACAATATTATAGTTCTCTAAAAACTCCATGTCGGCCAGGAGAAGGGTGGGGTCAAGAGAGTCACGTCTCCTTGGGTCAACCAGGAGAAGAGTGGGGTCAAGAGAGTCACGTCTCCTTGGGTCAACCAGGAGAAGGGTGGGGTCAAGAGAGTTACGTCTCCTTGGGTCAACCAGGAGAAGGGTGGGGTCAAGGGAGTCACGTCTCCTTGGGTCAACCTGACCCAGCACGGCGGACGGGAAATGCTCTGGCTGTGCTGTCATAAAATTCTTTCTGGATCTGAAGCGTTGAAATCTCTGGGGCCTCTTCTTCCTGGCAAACAAATGAGAGATCTGAGATAATCTCCTGGACACACAGAGTATATAAAGAAGAGAAATTATCACGGCAAAAAAATTTTGATTTGAAGATGTCTCCTACGTAAATCGGATTATTTTAATCATAAAATTACTTTCCTAGGTTCACTGCTTTATTTTCTTCAAAATTTTAATTTAAAATCCGTTAAAAGATGTTGACAATCAACGAATTATAACTGAATAACGGTCCAAAGACAGAATTTAAATTATTTGAATTCCAAAGGGGACGTCTGACGCGAAATAAACCATCAAACATCTGCAAAGGAATTGAGTCTTTGCCACAAATTCGATTCCATAATATCTTTATCTTTCAATATCTTTCAAACTATAAATTCTAATGAATCAAAAAATCTAAGTTTGAAATATCAAAGATGTACATTATATGGTTGTAGAGATATAGGGATAGAAAATGGGATTTGTGGCAAAGACTCAATTCCTTTCTTAAGTATCTAACTATCTGAACCTAACCTAACCTAAAATAATATAATCACGGATGGTTGCTATTTTATATCAGAAGGAAATGATTTTTTCCAATCAATTTTTCATAATTCTGAATTTTCTCATCTATATATAAATTTGGCTTGTTTGTCTGTCTGTTTGTTTGTCTGTTTGTTTGTTTGTATCCAATAAACGTCAAAACGGCTGAACCGTTCTGTCCCAAATTTTTTGTGGGACATCTAGGGAGCCCAGGGAAGGTTTAAGAATCATCAAAATTTCAAATATTTGTCTCTATCAAAATTCGATCGTCATTAAATTTTTTAAAATTTTGAAAATCCGCGAAATTTTTTGTAAAAATCCGCGAATTATTTTTGTTTAGTTTTACGATGTACACAAAGAGAACATGTTTACAATTAATTTAGAAGATGGGCGCGAAGCGCCCTCTAAGGCTAGAAAGAAGGGCGCAAAGAGCCTTGAATTTCTAGTTAAATAAAAATCTTTATATTTTCTTCCTTGATTTCGGGAATCTGAGATTTCTAACACTCTCGTAAATAGTTTCGCGAGATTTGGCTCGTCTCCTAAAAAACAACTTTTTATTAAAGAAAATACATGAAGTAAAAAACAGAAAATTGTGGAATGAATGTCGTCTTTGTTATTCTTTTTACTTCAGAAATATCACAAACGAGTTTATAATTTTTAATTGAATTGCAATTAAAAATGTTCGAGGCACTTTTATAGGAATGGGTTTCTCTACAAATAAAAAAATCATATCATGACAAAAAGAAATAAGAAGACAAGGAGAAACTTTTCATAGTGGTTCGGAAATCTTAAATGTTTAGGTAGGAATTCTATGCATGGGTTTAGTTAAATGGCAACCAAATACTAATTATGAACTTTAAATCAGTATTTTTATATTTATATTCTGTTCAGAGAATGTAAGTAAACGTACCTCGACCCATGCGTTCATCTTATTTTTTCTATTTTTTAATATTTCTATATTCTGTATATTCAGCAGCCGATTTTAAAGAATTTGAGCCTCGGCTCAAATATGGTTGGTTCCACTTAAAATTGTATATAATGTTTCAAGATTTAAGCCGGTTTTTGGTGGATTTGAGACGCGACCCAATTCATTAAATTCGGACTCTGTATATTGTTTATAAATTTCTTTTCTCGAATACTTCCTCAAATTGGAATATTTAATATAATCTTATTTGTGATTGTGATTTTCCGTAAAAAAATTGATCGAACGTGCTCTATCCATTCCATTTTCAATTTAAAAATGATTTATAGAAAAACTACCTAAGTTGTGTTGGTCCCCCAACATCCTGATAAAACTTGTCCGTGAGATACATTCTAAAATATAATAAAATAAATAAAATGATTATAAAATGGAAACAATTTACTTTGATTACAATCTGGTATATCAAAGTATATACAACTACTGATGGGTATAGATTTTAGCTCTGTTTTTAAAGGGAGAGATTGGCATTGTATGGTGGTTGAACTGGATATGTAGTTTTGTGGACACATTTTTTAGGATTTATTTGAAACGTATAAAACGTTTCTCCGGCGTATATTACTGAGTTTGAGTGCAAAGTCGATGTTCAAAATCATGAATTTGAGTGGTACGTTTTGAGAATCGTTTTTTTTATTTATTAAGTAACGACGACAAAAAATGTAAACAAAATTCTACAGTGAACTTATTAGAATTAACTCTTATCATCGAAAATAAGTAATCTTATTTACAAAGATTTTCTGCAGATTTTCTGTAATTTTTATTGACATTTGAAGAATTTGTAGAAATCTCCGAACAAACTCATAGATAATAACAAATTCAATATAAAGATAAACGAAATAATTAATTCTAACATTGATTTCTTGACAAATTTCTTTTGAGAAATATGTTCCTAATATATAATTAGTTTACTTTAGAATTTTTACAATATTTTTTGTCGACCTTATTTAATGATTTTAAAAAAACCGATTCTGAAAATGTACGTTTTGAACGTCGACTTTGCACTCAAACTCACAAATTATGCATCGTGGAAACATTTTATATGTCTCAAATGAATCCGAAAATGTTATTTACTCTTTTCAAAGATATTAACCAAAACGAATTTTGAAAACGATAAGCAGAATTTTTTAAAAATAAGAGAAACATTTTTGCATAATGTTAGAGTTGAGCTAACATATCGAGGATTCAATTTTGCATTGTGTTAAATAACTAATATATAGTATCAAAGCTCAAATCAACAGTAGACAGACAGATTGTCAAAAGTAATTGCTTTTTAAAATTTTTTTGTTGTAAAAGTAGACCAATTCTTTCTCGTAGAAGAAGAAGTGGGTTTAAAAATTAAAACAAATGAACTGGTTCTTTGCCACAAACTAGAATTTTATAAATTCTATAATTTCTATATTTTTGCAACCTGATGGTGTAGAAATTTGATATTACAAAGTTAGAATAGTTTATCTGACAGAAGTCATAGCGTGAAATATCTAAGGTCAACCATATTGGGTTGCAAAGATATATTTATTAGAAAATCATGATTCAATTCCATTTTTTACCTTAAATCATAGTTGAGAGTAATCTCAGCTGAGCCCTGAAACTCTGTATTCCTATCCTTTACTGAAGCCAAGGTGTATGGAATCTCAGCCGGGATCTGTTCATCCCAATAACTATCCTTCAATAGTTCAGGCTTCTCCTTCGACGGATCAACAATCAAAAACCCAACCTGGAGAAAAGGATATTTTTGACAATGAAATCAGCCATAGATCACCATAGCAAACCTAGAGAAAATATCCAACCTGGAGAAAATAACCAACCTTGAGAAAATATCCAACCTAGAGAAAATATCTAACCTAAAGAAAATATCCAGCCTAAAGAAAATATCCAACCTAGAGAAAATATCCAGCCTAAAGAAAATATCCAACCCGGAGAAAAAAAACGAGAAAAATTGTAGAACCTCGAGAAAATATTAAATCTCAAGTAAAAACTTGACGGATATGGATCTTATTTTTGGGGAAAAGAAAATAAAGACAACCCAGAATTTTAAAAAAAAACATGCTTTGCAGTAAGGTTTGTAATATTGAAAGACGACAGTCGGACTCAAGTAAATCAACATTAAACCCTACAATCTTACAGTTTGCAGAAACCCATTTAACTCTTGATCAGTCGGTTTTTAAGCAACTGGTTTTACTTTTAACACTCAAATACTTAAAATATTGCTAAATTATCGTTTTACTATATGCCACCGTCTCATTATTGTACAATGTACATTCAGATACCAAATTAAACTGTATACATGTAGATACTTACATGCAAGTGTCGATCAAGAAGCCTGTTCAGCTCAAAATCATCATCATCCTCTCCGAAGGGATTAATAAGGGTCTCAGCAACCTAGAGTAAACATTAGTTCCTCAGTAACCTAGAGTAAACATTAGTTTCTCAGTTACCTAGAGTAAACATTAGTTTCTCAGTAACCTAGAGTAAACATTAGTTCCTCAGTAACCTAGAGTAAACATTAGTTTCTCAGTAACCTAGAGTAAACATTTGTTTCTTCGTAGCCTAGAGTAAACATTAGTTTCTCGGTAACCTAGAGTAAACATTAGTTCCTCAGGAGCCTAGAGTAAACATTAGTTTCTAGGTAACCTAGAGTAAACATTAGTTTCTTCGTAGCCTAGAGTAAACATTAGTTTCTCAGTTACCTAGAGTAAACATTAGTTTCTCAGTTACCTAGAGTAAACATTAGTTTCTCGGTAACCTAGAGTAAACATTAGTTCCTCAGGAGCCTAGAGTAAACATTAGTTTCTCGGTAACCTAGAGTAAACATTAGTTTCTTCGTAGCCTAGAGTAAACATTAGTTTCTCAGTAACCTAGAGTAAACATTAGTTTCTTCGTAGCCTAGAGTAAACATTAGTTTCTCGGTAACCTAGAGTAAAAATGTGACGGAAATTAATAAAAAAAGATGAAAATGTAAAATATTTATAAAAAGGTTGAACTTATTAATAGAAATTACCTTTAACCATCCAACAAAGAAAGCAAACTGCAAAGTCAGGAAGAATGGATAGAAAAGATCAATTCGTCCTGATGTTTTATAGATCATGTTATGAACCTAGGAATATAAACAATTCTAGGAACTAGGGATTCTTCGCGCACTTCGCGCAATTTACCCTTTGTATCTTATAGTCGCTCTGAAATGAGCGTTCTCATTAAGTACGCTTCCATTGTAACATAGCCGTGCGTCAAACCTCTATTCTTTAACTCTAATCCATTTTGCTTGGGATTTGACGCATATAAAAAGATTGAAATTCATCCCATTTTACGGAAAAAATGATCTTACAATAATATCAAATTCGCGTTTGGTTTACTCATTAAATATTCATATTTTATGCAAAGTGTATAATTGTGTTTTTGAACCTATAATTGATGTGCATATTATGATATATATTCCCTGTTTGCTTTTCCGCTGGCATTTTCGCGAAATCCTATTTTTTTGGCAAAGGAATTGAGATTTTGCCACAAACCCTGATTTTCTAATCCCTATATCTTTGGAACCTAATGTTGTAGACCTTAGATATTTTAAACTATGAATTCTGTCATTAGGCTAAGTTTGAAATATCTAAGGTTTACAAGATTATATGGTTGCAAAAAGAAAGTAATTAGAAAATTTAAGTTTGTGACAAAGAATCAATTTCTTTCGAGAAAATCCTATTCATTATTCACTGATAGTCCTAATAACTAATTTATGATCAATTCTATTAATTGTTCATTGGTCAATTCTATTCATCTTTCATGGACCAATCCTACTCATTATTCATTGATCACTTCTTTTCATCTTTCATGGACCAATCCTACTCATTATTCATTGGTCAATTATATTCATCTTTCATGGACCAATCCTACTCATTGTTCATTGATCAATCCTATTCATCTTTCATGGACCAATCCTACTCATTGTTCATTGATCAATTCTATTCATCTTGCATGGACCAATCCTACTCATTATTCATTGATCACTTCTTTTCATCTTTCATGGACCAATCCTACTCATTGTTCATTGATCAATTCTATTCATCTTTCACGGACCAATCCTACTCATTATTCATTGATCACTTCTTTTCATCTTTCATGGACCAATCCTACTCATTATTCATTGGTCAATTATCTTTCATGGACCAATCCTACTCATTATTCATTGATCAATTCTATTCATCTTTCATGGACCAATCCTACTCATTGTTCATTGATCAATTCTATTTATCTTTCATGGACCAATCCTACTCATTATTCATTGATCAATTCTATTCATTTTTACTGGATGAACTGAGTTTGAATCTTTTCATATTAAATTAGTGTGTTAAAAAAATTATCTAAATTAAGGGAATGTATCATGTTAAATGTTTACATTATAAATATATTTTCTTAAATAAATTGCAAAAAACTGAATATTTAACCTCATCTCTCGTAGGTGCAACCCACTGGGAGCCAAACAAAGCTCCAGCAAAATAGAAATAAACTGCCAAGGTTACAACCTAAACATTCAACTTTCACATTAATGACGACATAAAACTCTTTTAAACTAAATATCTAAAGGTTGAACTATATTTTTTTTAAATGCTTACCTGAGTATAAACTAGAGGGATGGATATCCAATCATAAGTAAGGATTGTTGTTAAACCTTGTCGAATCTTTCCAACCTCGTTCATAACCGTAGAACCAGACGGAGCCTATATAAAACAAAACATAAAATAGATCAAACTAGGGCGGTATTTAAGTCACTCCCCTGATTTTATACGGGTATCAAAAATCAAGACGACATTCAAGTCGTCCTGCATACTGTCATGTTTCGTGGGACACCCTGTATTTGCAATTAACAAGTAATGAAAGGGAGTGCATGACCGGGTAGGTATGGTAGTTGAACTGAGAGTGCAGTGTTTTAGAGTAATTTTTTAAGATTTATTTGCAGAGATTGTGGTCGATTTCTATATATTTTTCGAAATCTCAATATTGTCAACTAGTACTGGATGAGTACTGTCAATCAGAACAACTATAACCCTAAACAGGTTGGGGGGGGGGGGGGGGGGATTGACTGCTACAATTCCCCTCCCCCCTCCCCCTGCGAACTGCCTATAAAATTAAGACTAACTATGGAGGTTACAGAATATATATTTATCTTTGTTATCAATATTCTTGAACAAAAATTCATTTTTTCAATATAAAGCGAAAAAAACATTTTTGAGTTTTAATGACTACTGTTTTTGAGAGTGAATAATGTCAGGAAAATATTCAGAAAAGTGCAGTTCTCAAAAAATCCTATATCTATATACTTGGAAGATATTATTCGGTTCATTAGTGAGTTTTAAAATTTTTTTTCCCTTATAAGAGCTCACTGTTTACCGTTTTTGACATGATTTTTTTGCGAAGTTCTTTGAACAGTCTTTGGCAGTTATGTCATTAGGGCTTTAAGCTTGATTCCAAAATCGATCCAGTATTTTTGTACTTATGACTTACTGTAATCCGGACTTACATTAAGGTTTCCATTTTCTACTCCCTCTCCGATTATTTTGGCACACCAAACCAGAGGAAGGAACCATTTATTAGCAACTACCTTCTCATCTAACCGTTGGAACTCTCTACAAGAACAAATAAATTTGAATTTTTGAAGTACTGCAGCCGTAATTTCAAGTATCCCTCCACACTGTAATTCAAAAATCACTGAGAATTTTGTAAATATTTCTTAAAGCTTAATGCTACAAAGAAAAGTGTTACAGTTCCAAAATGTACATATCTCGGGCTACAAAAAAATATGAATGAGTTGTTTAAATAAAATAAAATGATAATGTGTTACGTCACTTCAAAGTCAAACCAGTTTGAAAAAAAAAATAATAAAGTTTTCAAATCAGTATGGATATCTTCAAATCAGTCTGGATATCTTCAAATCAGTCTGGATATCTTCAAATCAGTCTGGATATCTTCAAATCAGTCTGGATATCTTCAAATCAGT